>NC_028643.1:784932-818700 GCF_001406875.1 Solanum pennellii
AATATATATATATATATATATATATATATATATATATATATATTTCAATTAAAATTTTAATGGATAAATTGTTGATCTACTAGTAGTTTTATAAGAATCCAAATTATAAATAGGGAAAAGGGTCTGATATACCATCAACTTTATCATTTAGAGCTGATATACCCCTTGTTATGAAAGTGACTCATATATATTCCTACTTGTAAACAAATGGCTCACGTGTACCTTTTCCTCTAACGGAAATGAAAAAAAAATAAATTTTAATCTAAATTTTTATTATTTTTTTCTAAAAAATATAATCCTATATGAGTAAATTTAATCCTCGTCAAACATATTTCTTTTGACTTTTTTTTTGTTTCAATGACTAATTTATAATTATTATTTTGATAATCAAATTTATTTATGTTTCACTAATATTCTTGTAAAACTTATTGTAGATGATCAAATTTTTTCTTCGAATACGAAATTAAATTATAATACACACAAAAAAAATTGTTTAGTTTTTTTTTCTTTAAACTAAGGAATGTAAAAAAAAACAAAATAAGAATAAGAAACTCAAATAATTATAATAAAAGAAGTCAAAAAATAATTTATGTATGAAAAAAATCAAAATATACCTTGAATTTTGATAGAAGAATCATATATACCCCTAAATAATTTTTTTTTTTTAAAATTAAAAGTGATAAATATAAATTTAAAACTAATTTTTTAACTTCCGTTAAATGAAGGGTATATGTGAGCCATTTTGTAACGGCAGGGGTATATGTGAGCCGTTTGTATAATGGTAAGGGCATATATGAGTCACTTTTATAACGAGGAGTATATCAACTCCAAATGACAAAGTTGAGGGATATATCAGACCTTTTCCCTTATAAATATATGAGGATAGAGGAAGTTTCCACTTCTTGGAAAACAAATATATCACATCTTAATCAACTAAGAATGACAATGGGACTATATTATTTGCGGGGTAGGGTAAGGTTGAATGCGTTCGAATATCTTTTTTTAAAAAATCGAACAGAGTAAAATAAATCTCGTAAAATTTAAAATTTTAAAATTAAAATAAATAATATTTACGTTTTATGAAACTAGATTTCTTTAATAGCATATAGATCGAATAGTTTGAAAAAATATATGCAAAATGATATTATTATTTTTTAAATATTCAAAGCGAATTTAATTTGTCATCCCTAGTTTTAATCATTGATGTATATCCACACTATTTTTTTTCCAAAAACTTTTGTGTTTTGTTTCTTAATATAGAAGAAAAAAAAAAGAAATAAAGAAATTAGACAACTCATTTTATTTTTAGACACTTGAATATATAAATATTATTAAGTCATCTCACCAATAATCCTTGCTCTTGTATTTCAATCACCATTTCTCAACCCCACCCCCACCCCCACCCCCAGTCCTCTTGTGTGTTGAAGAATGGACTCAAGATGTGCAATTCTGTGTGAAGTTTTACTAGCAATCTTTCTTCCTCCTCTTGGTGTTTGCCTTCGCCATGGTTGCTGCACTGTAAGATCCCCTTTTTTTCTTTTATTTATCAAAAAAGAAGATTGAAAAAAGATTCAATTTTTTTTGCATATTTTTGAAAACTTTGATTTGGGTTATTGTTTTTGTGGGATGAACTGAAAAGGGTGTTTGAGGATTGGGTTTATTGTGTAAAGTTGATTTAGTGATGTGAGTGATAAAAAGATTCAATTTTTTTTTTTGCATATTTTTGGGAACTTTGATTTGGGTGATTGTTTTTGTGGGATGAACTAAAAGGGTGATTGAGGATTGGATCAATTGTTTAAGGGGATTTAGTGATACAAACATCAACAAAAAAATCAAGTGTTAGACACAAATCTTATAGTTGACTATATTTTTTATAGACCCTATGCTCTATTTAGTGATGTGGACAAAAAAGATTCATCAATTTTACAATAATATCTAGTGTTAGTCCTATAAAGTGGGATTTGACAAAGATAAGTGAACATGGACTTTATCCTTGTTTAAAAGAAGGTAGATAAACTATTTTCGATAGAACTTGTCTATATTTAGTGATGTGGATTAAAAAAGATTCAATTTTTTTTTTGTAAATCTTTTTCAAAACTTTGATCTAGGTGATTGTTTTGGAGGATGAACTAAAAAGGGTGTTTGTGAATTGGGTCAATTGTTTAAGGGGATTTAGTCATACAACAACAGTGGGATCTCAGAAGGGTAGAGTGTACGCAAACCTATCATAGAGTAGACCATCTATCAAAAGGGTAGAGTCTATGCAAACCTGCCTTAGAGGTAGAGACGCTATTTTTTGATAGACTGTCTATTCTATTTTGTGATGTGGATAAAAAAGATTCAATTTTTTCTTTTTGTAATTTTTGTTCTACTTTGATTTGGATGAACTTAAAAGGGTGTTTGAGAATTGGGTCAATTGTTTTAGGAGATTTAGTGATAAGGGTTGTTTCATTTATTTATTTTGGTAATGTTTTGCAGGTGGAGTTCTTGATTTGCTTGATTTTGACCATATTGGGCTATGTTCCTGGAATTATCTATGCTCTTTATGCAATCCTCTGTATTCAAAGTGAACCACACTACCATCATTACCATTCTCTTGCTTGATAGTTTAATTCCTTTTTCATTGTTCACTACACCACTTGAGATTGTGTGGTTGTTGTCCTTGTTTGCTCTTGTATTGTAATTCTTTGCTTGTAATTTAGACTTGTACCATTGGATGAATTGTACTCTTGTGATACTTGATCTTAAATCAACTTTGCAGTTTGAGTTTAAAGATTGAACCTTTATAGCCTTTTGTTTTGATATGTGGTAATTAATTTCTGTTGAGAATGTCTCACATCGGCCCGGGATATGATCCCGAGACTTCTTATTATGGCTTGAGAAATCTTCTTTCCGTGAAGCTAGCTTTTGGGGTATGAGTTGCAGTATTAGACCCTAAGCAAAGTTTGAGATGGTACCATAGTCGGAACCATTGGGGTGATGAGAATGTCCCATGTCGGATAGGGACAAGATTTCAGGAATCGTTATATGTCTTGACAATCCTCCTTCCGTTGGACTAACTTTTGATGTTGGAGTTAGAGTTAAGATCAACACCTACTTTGAATGCCTCTTCAATCTTCAAAGGCATCCTAACATGAGTAGTAGTTTAATTGGTTGGCACTACCTGAACTTTCACCTCGTTGGTGAGAGCTTGATTTCCCACTTTATAATTTCCACCCTATTTTTCCTTTTTCGAGTCCCAAACATGAGTTAGGACGATTGATGGGGTGGGTTTCATTAGCGTTTGAGTTACCTTGATCATTCTCTTGAAACACGAAGCATTCTGCATGCCTCTTGTTCCACATTACAGACTAAAGGAGTGCTAGTGTTACCGGTTATTGATCGAGGTACATGTCTTACATGTGTTAGAACGTTCAAGGGTGTAGCCTAGGGTCTCATGTTCAAATTGTAGCTGAGACAAAAATATTATGTGATTTCTTCTTATTTGACATAGCTTTGATGGAATACACACATATTTGAAACGTTTATAGAATCGACCTCGACAACGATTGCATAAGCCTCCTTTAGACATAGGGGTGAGTACTTCCCGAGCTCATAAGTTAGTGTGGGGCCTTCATACAGTCAAACAAAAGCTCGTTTGATATGATTTGTACATGTCTTAAGACTTTTTCAAAATTTCAAATTTCAAATTTATTATTTTGCTATCAATTTTATCACGATTTTTTTAATGAATCATGTGGGTTATCCATATCTAGACATGTTTTATAAAATCAGTATTTAAATCAATAATTAGAAAACTAACTGCATGTATTATATTAAGTAAAATGTTAATATTTATTCTTTTGTGGTTAAACAACTTCTGACTTTTAAGATGTTGAGATTTAGTTGAATAAATCCTTTACATCAATCCAAATCCAAAACAATTTTTTTTTAAAAAAAAATCAAATCAATATAGTACAAAGACATTTGGTAGGTCTTGTGTGAACAATTTTTTTAATTTTTATTACTTGTCCTTGTTTTATACCCAAAAAAAATGTCTTTATCCAAGATAAACATTATTTTCCCTTTTAATTTGATCAACTTAGAAGCCATCTAGCATTTACAAGTGTGTTCAAGATAAAAATTTGACGAACGTGAGTCATAGTATAGTTATTTTATCTTTAATTAGAGATTTTAGATTCAAATCGTATATATAAAAAAAAATCAAGACTTTAATACATATTTCAATAACTGATAAAAAAAATGAATCTAAATCTTATAACCATCAATTATGACATCAATAGTCATCATTATTAGTCACTATATACTATAATTATCACAAACCATTAATATTGTTAAACATCACATTTAATCATCAACAAGATTATTATTTATTTATTACCATTACTAATACAATTGGAGTATTATCCTACTATGAACCCACACCACCACCATCAACCTACACCTTACGTCTAACTTTTGCATTTTCTTAATATAATAATAGTTCACTCGTTTATACTATAGATGTTTCATTATGCTTAAAATTTTATACGATAGACGTTTGATTAAGCTCAAAATTTTAAATTAAAATGAAATTTTTATAACTTACAATCTAAAATAATTTTTTACATTTATATAACTACTAATCATCTTATTAACACTAAACTCAAAAATAAAATAATTGTTAATTAAAAGACTTAATTTAAATAAACAAATAGTGTGACATAAATCTTGTTGAGAGCGCCATCTCCAAACGATCCTTCAAAACGTAATGCAAATTTAATCGAAGCTCAAACACAGATTCCTAGTGAAAAATTAAAAAAATAATAATAAAGGAAGTACTATCCTATGGTATTTTATTTTTGCATATAAATGTGAGTAATCAAAGGGTTGCATTTCACTAAAAAGTCAAATCATTTCCTCAGCCCCTTTTGAAATCAAGAATGGAGATAACATGTGCACTTGTCTGTGAGATCTTACTAGCAATCTTGCTTCCTCCTCTTGGTGTTTGCCTTCGCAATGGTTGCTGCACTGTAAGATCCCCTTTTACCTAAATTTGTTTTGTATATATAAAAAAGATCTCATTTTTAATTATTACTTTTAGTTTCTTTGATTTGGGTGATTAGTTTTGTGGATGAGCTGAAAGGGTGTTTGAGTATAGGGTTAATTGTTTTAGGGGATTGAGTGATGTGGGGTGTTTTTACTTCTTCTTGAAGTTGCAAAAAGATTCAATTTTTATGATTTTTTTGGTTAAAATTTTGACTTGGATGATTGTTTTCGAGGATGAGCTAAAAAGGGTGTTTGAGAATAAGGTTGATTGTTTTAAGGGATTTTAGTGATGTGGGGTGTTTTTCCTTCTTGAAATTGCACAAAAGATTCAATTTTTATTGTTAAAACTTTGATTGGGGTGATTGGTTTTTGAGATGAACTGAAAAAGGGTGTTTAGGAAGTGGATCACTTCTTTTATGGGATCTAGTGATGATTTCTAGCTAAAGTTTTGAAAAAAGATTCAATTTTTTGTATAAACTTTGATTTGGCTGATTGTTAGGGTGTTTGAGAATTGAGTCAATTGTTTTAGGGGATTTAGTGATTTCTTTTCTGAATCTTTTTCCAGGTGGAGTTCTTGATTTGCTTGGTATTGACCATATTGGGCTATGTTCCTGGAATTATCTATGCTCTCTATGCAATCCTCTTTGTTGAACGTGAACCACGAAGGGATCATTATGACACTCTTGCTTGATCTTTGTTGACTATATCATTTCAGATTGTGTGCTTGTTGTTTTGTTTTGCTTGTAAGTTATACCTACGTTGCTCGGACTCTACAAAAATGTTGCAGTCCCCGTGTCGGATCTTCCAAAAATACGTTGTTTTTGAAGGATCTGACACGCACGCAGGCATTTTTGAAGGGTCTTTTTGACTCCAACTATGGATGTATTGTACCTTATGTCGCTCATTCTGAATCAACTCTTGCAGTGTAAGTTTATGGATTGGTAATTTATTGCCCTTTGTTCTAAGGTGTTAAATTTCTCGTCGTTTTGATTGGTACTTGAGCTTAGAGTCCATCTGAAACAACGTATCTTCCTTCACAAGGTAGGAATAAGGTTGCATACACACCACTCTCCCCAAACTCCACTCATAAGATTACACTGATGTTTTGTTGTTGTTGGTCTATTCAATAGCTTGAACCCTTACTTATTACTAGTTGGGTCTATTAATCTTTAGAGATATGCTAGTATTGGCATGTCCTTAAAAGATGGTGAAAGAATTTGATGAAACAAAATATAAAGAACATATTGATGAAAGAAATTGGTATGCAAGATCTTTTCTGCTAAACTTAGTTGTGATTTTAGTGTTCTTCAAACATGTTATCTCGAGGAAAATGAAATTATCCTCTTTATTAGGCTACGAGTTTCCTTTATGCATCTTACTTGAGTTGAGGGTATTTTGGAAACAACCTCTCTACCTCTACCAGGTAGGGGTAAGTGATGTGTACAATCTATCCTCTCTAGATGGATACGTGGGTTTATACTAGATGTATTGTTGTTGTAGTTTCTCTTATGCTTAAGGAGGTTTTGGCGACCTTGTATGTGTAGATATCAATGATTCGTTATCTCGATGAATTATTTCTTCGAATAGAAGAATTATCTTTGTTTCTAGGGAAAATGTACAAGTACCTCCCTCAACCTATTCCCGAAATTCCATAAGACACACTTATACTAAACTAAGGTCTTATTACCTCTCTGAACTTATTTTATAAGTAATTTTCTATCCCTTTTTTGGCTTACGTGGCATTAGCTTGGGAAAAAAAAGTCAATCAACGTTGGGCCCACAAGATAGTGCCACGTAGACCGAAAAGGGGTAGAATATTCTTAATAAAATAAGTTCAGGGATAATAGGATCTTTGTATAGTATAAGTGTGTTTCTGAGATTTCTGGCATAGGTTGAGGGGGTACTTGTGCATTATCCCTCGTTTCTGTAAGGAAAAGAATTTGAAGAAATTTTAGGTCTCATCGAATCACATGTATAGATATTGATAACTCACCCTCAGTCACATGTTGATGTGACATGAACTCAATTTCTCCATGTGTTTCCCAGACCCAGTGAGATATTACTTTTTGGACAAGGTTAGCTTATGTGTTGGCAAGCTAATTGTGGAAGTGATTTTAGATTAATAATGTGTATGTATTCGATACAAAATTTTAACTATAAACTTATTGAGTTGTATTGATTCGTAATTGATACTTTAGCTCTGTCCTGCTTAAACCGGGGAGGAGGGTGGTTGGAATACATCACTTCATTTCTCCTGCATCTTTTCTGTCCTGGATATTCTTTTGTGAGGTATAATTCGCTTGTCCGATGTAGTCTTAACACACATAGGGAAAATCAAATTAATCGAGGCTTCAATATAAGTATCGAACGATGGGTGGAAAGTGAAAAAAATGAAGTCTCTGCCTTGGAAATATTGTTATGAATGAGTCATTTGTTAACTAGTTTATTGGCAAACATCATTGTCTTCTCAATTCTAAAATATGTGATGATAGCTACATTAAAATCAACATTCAAAATCCTCCAAGAAAGGGAAAAAGAACAAATATATTCTCGAACTATCGTAAATGTTACGTAGATACCTTTATCATATTTTAGGGACATTGATGCTTCTGCTGTCCAAAAACTAGAGCGTATGCTCTTTTTCCACAACACAGCCATTCCATAAAAAAGTTGATCTCGACGAGTTACTAGACACTCCACGCATGCACAAACACTCAAACTTGATCTCGACCAGTTACTAGACACTCCACGCATGCACAAACACTCAAACTTGATCTCGACCAGTTACTAGACACTCCATAAGAGTCTGCATCTCGACACCTTAATTTAGTCTCGACTAGCCACCAAATGCTCCAACTCATCGCCATTGTGTCTCATGGACACTTGACACGTAACTATTGGAGGTCCCGAGATGTACGTACTAAAAGTTGGAGTTTTTACTTATCCGCTAAAACCAAGTTTGAATGGTGAGGCTAGCCTATATAAAAGCTTTTTCATTTCCCACCATTTGAAAGAGTAGAAGCTCAATCATGCCATTGACAACAAAATCCTATTCACAACTCAACAATACATCCACAAAAATCCTCAATTTCTTGAACAAAACCTCAATTTCACCTTCTCAAATCTCCCAAATCCAAGCTCAAATCATCCACAACAATCTCCATTTCAACACCACCATAGCTCACAACTTCATCTCTGTTTCCAAATCTTTAGGTCTCTTTAACTCTGCTTACACCCTTTACACTAAACTCATCAAGAAACCCCACATCTTCATCTGCAACACACTGATTCAAGAATGTTCACATTCCGAAATCCCATTCCTCAAACAGAATTCGATTTCTATGTATGTTCATATGCATAAAGAAGGTATTTTTCCGAATAATTACACGCACCCTTTTGTTCTAAAGTCTTTATCTGATCTTAAGGAGCTAAAATTAGGCAAATCTGTACATACCCATGTTGTGAAATGGGGTTATGTTTGTGATATTTATGTGCAGAATTCATTGTTGAATTTGTATGCTTCTTGTGGTGAAATTGAGTTTTGTCAGCAAGTGTTCGATGAAATGCCTGAGAGAGATGTTGTTTCGTGGACGGTTTTGATTATGGGGTATAGAGATTGTGGGAAGTTTGGTGATGCACTTGTTGTGTTTGAGAAAATGAAGGATTCGGGTGTGGCGCCTAATCGGGTGACGATGGTGAATGCATTGTCTGCTTGTGCTAATTGTGGTGCTTTAGATATGGGGATGTTGATACATGATGAAATAAGGAGGAGTGGATGGGCCATGGATGTGATTTTGGGTACTTCTTTGATAGATATGTATGGGAAGTGTGGGAAAATCGAACACGGTTTTTGGGTATTTCAAGAGATGAAACATAGGAATGTGTATACTTGGAATGCTGTGATCAGAGGGTTGGCGTTGGCTAAAAGCGGGGAGGAGGCAGTGCGATGGTTCTTCATTATGGAGCGCGAAGATGTCAAACCTGATGAAGTGACTTTAGTAGCCGTGCTTTGTGCTTGTGCGTATACAGGAATGGTTGCACAGGGAAGAGAACTTTTTTCCTGGTTGATGAATGAGAAGTATGGATTTCCACCTGGTGTGAAACATTACGCGTGTATGGTTGATCTATTAGCGCGTTCAGGACATTTAGAAGACGCGTTAAGCATGATCACAGACATGCCAATGGAACCAACGAAGAGCGTTTGGGGAGGATTGCTTGCTGGCTGCAGGTTACATGGAAATCAAGAACTGAGTGAGTTTGCTGCATGGAAGCTTATAGGATTGGCACCAAGAAACTCGGCCTATTACGTTGTGTTGGCTAACTTATATGGTGCAATGGGAAGGTGGAATGACGCGGAGAAAATTCGAGCTTTGATGAAAGATAGGGGATTATCAAAGGACTTGGGTAGTAGTTCAGTTGAGCTAGAGGATCAAAAGGATCTACTAGAGTTGTTAAGGTGAGAGTCAAGATTCTTGTCATTTGCAAAAGAAGGAAGTTAATGTGTTTGATTGAACTTTTGTTTGATAACTCCTACAATGATCTTGTGGTAGATTAAGCATCAATGAAACATGAAAGAGAAATTGTCACCTTAATGTCCTACTTCGTCCGTTTCAATTCCTTTGTCTGGTTTTAACTCGATATGAAATTAAAGAACGTAAAGAAAGACTTTTGAATCTTATAGTCTTAAATTAAAGATATATGAAAAAAATAAGATGTTCATCAATCATCGAGCAAGCTAAAGAAAGTACTTTTCCAAACAAGCATTCCCTCGTGAATATTCACGTTTGTTCACCTATCAAAAGTACCTATTAATATTGTTCAATAGGATACTATCAAATCAAAAAATAAAGAATATTATTATATCGCAACAACTTACCCAATTTATTATACAAACGGATACATTATAAACTATAGGTATCAACCTTCCAAACAAGTTGTTAACATACCAAAACTAGAATATATAGGTTTGAACAAATTATGTCATCCTTTAATATTTGAACTTTATTTTTATCATAGTCATAAGGGAAAAGGGTCTGATATACCCCTCAACTTTGTCATTTGGAGCTGATATACCCCTCGTTATAAAAGTGGCTTATATATGCCCTTACCGTTATATAAACGGCTCACATATCCCCCTGCCGTTACAAAATGGCTCACATATACCCTTCATTTAACGGATGTTAAAAAATTAGTTTTAAATTTATATTTATTACTTCTAATTTTTTTTTAAAAATTATTTAGTGGTATATATGATTCTTCTATCAAAGTTCAAGGTATATTTTAATTTTTTTCATACATAAATTATTTTTTGACTTCTTTTATTATAATTATTTGAGTTTCTTATTCTTATTTTATTTTTTTCTTTCATTCCTTTGTTTAAAGAAAAAAAATTAAACTATTTTTTTGTGTGTATTGTAATTTAATTTCGTATTATAAGAAAAAATTTGGTCATATACAATAAGTTTTACAAGAATATTAGTGAAACATAAATAAATTTATTATCAAAATAATAATTATAAATTAGTCATTGAAACAAAAAAAGTCAAAAAAAATATGTTTGACGAGGATTAAATTTACTCATATGTAATTATATTTTTTAGAAAAAAATAATAAAAATTTAGATAAATTTTTTTTTTCATTTCCGTTAGAGGAAAAGGGTATATGTGAGTCATTTGTTTACAAGTAGGGGTATATATGAGCCACTTTCATAACAAGGGTATATCAGCTCTAAATGACAAAGTTGAGGGGTATATTATACCCTTTTCCCTAGTCATAAACACATATGATTCATTAATTTTGCCACGTAATATTATCGAGAATCGAGTTGCTCGGATGATAATGCACAACCTACTCCAAAACATAAGTAGATAAAGTTTTTGAAATTCTTAATAATTTTCCTGTGTTAGTTTTTTCCCCAAAAATGGCTGAGGAAGAAGAGAAAAGCAAGTCAGTGCAGATCCATAACTGGGCGGAGTTAACTCAGTTATGCCTAGTGAATATCCTCTCTAATCTCTCCATTGAAGATCGATGGCGAGGTGCCATGTTTGTCTGCAAATCCTGGTTACAAGCTTGTAAGGATCCTAATTTAAACTCGGTAATCGATCTCGAAGCTCAGTTCATCGAATCGGTCACTGAATCGTCGTACTGGAATCGCGAGTTCGAGAGCAAAATCGATTCTATGGTTCAATCTGTTGTAATTTGGAGTGATGGATCTCTGAATTTTGTTAGGGTTAGGCATTGCTCTGATCGATCCGTAGCTTTGATCGCTGAAAGGTAAATCAAAAACTTCCCAATTTTATAAGAAGAAAAGAGATTTTTAATCTATGTGTTCCAATTTTATGTGACGTAGTTTGATTGAGCATGAAATTGAAATATATTGTAGAGTAGCCATGAGTTAACTCGGTCGTGACTTAACTATAGATATTTGTGTAGCTATATATATGGACCTTATTAAGTCTAAATGAATCACTAGATGATAGTGTAGGAGGTAGCAGTTACTCGTGGAATTAGTTGATGTTTGCTATGTAAAAGAAAAGGACACTTTTTAAATAGAAAGTTGTCATTTCTTTGAGGGGACGGACTTAACGTTTGTTGTGTAAAATGGGATTGAAGGGGTAATTCATTTGCATAATACATAATCGTATCTTTTAACTTGGCCTTCGTTCATATCTATGTCATCCAATTTGTGTGTGCAATGAAAGAGATTATGACACTAACTTATAAGATGGATGAAGTAGACACATGTGTCACATGTGTATTATGCTACGTAGGACATATGTGTCTACTTGTTCAACTTTATACAAGTTTAAGTGTCCAACATACACAAAGTTGGAGGACATAAATGTCAGCTGAGGCCAAGTTAGAAGGACACATTTATGTATATTTGTGTTTTTCCAAATTGAGATGTTGTGTAAGAAAGAGATCTTGAGAAAATTTGGGATTTTTTTTATAGTTGAGGTGAAACTGGGTAACAAAGAACATCTTGGAAAGAGAAAGAATGCATTTTGGCTGAGAATTTATGTGTATTTTTTGAAATTGTTATGGGTGAAAATGAAATCAGGAGAAGAATGCATTTTGGCTGAGAATTTATTATGGGTGAAAATGAAATCAGGAGAAGAATGACATTTATGGCTGAAAATTTGATTGTAAATTTTTCTGGATTGAGGTATAAGGAGTTAAAGAAAAATCTTGAAAAGGTTAGCTGCAAGTGAAAATGTTGCTTAAGAGTCTTATGGCTGTGCTATGTATTAGCAGTACTAAAAATCCTGTCAGATTTACTTGCTTCCGTTGGAGTAGAGTAATCTACATTTCTTGTTTAAGCCGTTGGATTAGATAGGAATATGGAGGTCGTTCGCGTGATATTTGATGGCTCTAGTTTTACATCTGCATTGTCATGTTTTTCTTTTTTTATGTTTGAGAGCAGAAACTGCCCTCTAAATAGACCTTTGCATATTCATTTTGCCGTTTGTTCTGTTCTTCTCAGCAATGAGATGAAGTTGTCATTACTATTTAGTTGGTTTTAGATTGTTCTTGGGTTCATCAGTTCAACGTCCAATGGGTGTTTGGATTCATGAAACTACTAAAAAGTGTTCAAAAAATCAGTCTTGAAATACTGATTTAGGAAATGCTAGGTGATTTCTTTACATTTGTTTGAGCCTTAAATGGAATAGTTACTCGGTACCTGTGCTGGTGGGGCATAACAGGTACCCGGTCCACTAGTCGATGTGGGTAAATATTGGACCAAACACTAACCTTAAGATTCTTTTCTAAGAAAAAAGGAGGGATGGGCTTAAACGATTGTATTGGTTGCCATAGCGAACAATGAATCGATGACTAGCAGGTGCTGTCGTCTGTTGTATTGGTGGCCATAATGAACAATGACTAGTAATAGAACGTTGAGACTGAAGACATTGGGCATTGCTATCAGTTCTTCTCTTCTCTTTTTGGGATTCAAAGTTTTTATGCTTTTTCCGTATGAGTTGGGCTGTTGTGTGATCATCAAACTATATCTTTATGTGTTTAATCAGATTAGAAGCAATGGGGATGATCAGTGATCTGACATGCTCAGCAACAATATCTATCTTTTTACTTATCAAACAGAAAAAAACTCGCCAATCTTTTAGAAATGACAAGAGTTCGTTTCGTGTTTCTGATAACTCTGCTGCTTCCAAAATATGATCTTTTCCTAATTTTTGGTGAAGTTGTCGAGATACATGTGTTTATGAATGGTAAATATTTGCTCTGAATTTATTCTTACAGGTCGCCTAATCTTCAAGTTCTCTCAATTCAGAGGTGCCCACATGTAACCGATGAAACAATATCTAAGATAGCTTCTGGTTGCCCGTTGCTTAGGGAACTTGATATCAGCTTCTGCTATCAAATATCTCACAAGTCTATAGCTCTTATAGGACAGCATTGTCCTAATTTGCAAATTCTAAGGCGAAATCTCATGACTCAGGTTAGTCCCTCCCAACAAGAACCCTTTGTCCCGAGGGAGTATGTAGATACCTGTCCTCAAGATGGCGATTCAGAAGCTGCTGCAATAGGGAAATTCATGGCACAACTCGTGCAACTTGAACTACAATTCTCCAAATTGACTAATAAAGGTCTAGCTTTGATATCTGAAGGATGTATAAACCTCGAGCATTTGGATCTCTTTGGGTGTACTAATGTTACTAGCCGGGATATTGCTAATGCCTCGTCGAATCTGAAGCAGTTGAAAACCTTGAAGAAGCCTACTCAACTCTGCTTAGAATCTCAAACAGAGAGGTACGGGCATTGGCAACTGTATGATGATCGTTTCCAGACGGACTTTTTCCGAATTTAATCAGGTGAAAAATCAGCGGTATGTTGTTATTCAACTGCTTGTATATCATGCTTTCTAGAATCCTCTCTAGTTTAACACTCTTTGATTACTTAGTCGTGTTCATATATTTCAATATCCTTGAAAAAATAGGATGAATCGAAATATAGTTGCTATAAATAATAGCAATTGGACTAGAGAATGTGATTGTATTATAAGGTCTTTGATTGAACTCGAATTGAATCGTAGAATGAAACCTATTAGACCAAAAGCTCCACGAGAGCAAGAAAAGCCTACAGACCCTCCAATTGACACCAACGAGTAAAATCTCTTTGTGCTTTAGAACCCTATTGTAACGACAACGGATGTGTTAAAACTATAGAGGTCGTTTGGTGTGAAGAATACTATCAAATAATCATAGGATTAAATTATAGTCACACTTAGTTTGTTGTTTGGTTGGCAAGTCCAGAATAGCTTATCCCGAAATTAATAATTGATACCGAAATAAGTTATCCCTCCTCTTGGGCGGTACAGTAAGCTCAGGATAAAATAGGTATCGACAATCATGTATATTTACATTTTTTAATAAATAAGGTGATTGAAGTTTTTATTTTTAACAATGAATAATAAAAACTTGTAAAGGAATTTTTTTTAAAAAAAAACACTCAATCTGAAACGATCTCAACATAACTTATCCAATCATAACGTGTATTAAATCAAACGACCTCTTAGAAAGAGTAGGAGTTAAGCGATTGTGGTTTTTAAATGAAAGAACTGATCAATCCATAATTAAAGGTTTACGTTACTTCTATCCTCCGTAGACGTGACTTTGTGAAATTATACTGTGGCCAGGCTGTTTCTATACTAAACAAAATGAAGGCCTTCCCTAGCCTTAATCTGAATCATAGATAGGGCTTTGGGGTAACCAAGTCCAGCTGTTAATATTTAAGTTTAACTAGCACAACAATAATTGAGACCTTGCAATAAATATCCATTCTACATTCTTGTACAAAAAATTATAAAGCAGACATAAGTTAAATGATGATACCAAAAGTAGATCTGCGTGCTTTCAGTATTTCAAAAGGCGGGGGCGTAAAGCGAGGCGATGCGTTTTATACAGTATGGGATGAGGCGTAAGCCTCGAGATGCAGGGTGTATGTCTCATGGATCTACGGGGGTGTAAGTTTCATGTATATTCAATTTTATAATTTTATTACTAACAAAATAAGCAAAAGTAAACCTTTCAATGATTTTATAAATAACCTATAATATATAGAATATGTATTATGATTTTTATTTGAGATAAGTATTATTATCACTAATGAAGAAAAAAAAAGTATTATAATTACTATTCGAGAAATATCATTTCACCAATAATTGAAAATATGATTTGAAGCAAAAAGGTTAAAAAAATAAATTTAAAAAACGCTCGGGTCTATGTTTTTACGTTCAGGACTTACGTTTTTATGTTCAAGGCTTACGCCTCAAATTTTTAAACTTACGCCTTATGGATCTACGTCTTTACTTTACGCCTAGAAAGTTTTTGGTACACCCCGTCCCGAGACTTGTTCTGGTACTTACCCAAAAACGTTTTTGAAAACACTGATGTACGCATTTTACCCATTTATATCCTAGGGTTAAGTTTATATTTCTCCAAATAACTTAATTTAATAATATTCATATAATATGATACACCTAATATTTAATTGCCTATTTTAATATCCCAAGATTTAATTTGTAATATGATAATTAAAACAATTTAGGAGTAAAAAACTAAAAATGTTTTTTACTTAACATAATAAAACACATTTCTTATAAATGTTTAATGATGTTATTATGTTGTGTTTCACTTATTCGATAAAAAGGTTTTTTATTAACGTAACATCAAATTATTAGCAAAAGTATATTAAAATTTAGAAAAACCTTTAATATGAAACAGACACCTCAATAAAGAGATTTAAAATTTTAAGATACCTTCGATATAAAGCAGACACATCAATGAATAATTACAATACTTGTTATCAAGACATATTTCTCACCACATGTTATGATGAGGATATTGAATGGACAAGGCAACACACCTCCAAGTAATCCCAAACTCAATTAATGTGAATAGACAAAATTATGAAACCTCAATTGGAATTATTAATCAATGAAAACTGATTATTACTCAATAAAGCCAAAGTGGGGAAAAACATTCATTTCTATAAAAGAAAAAGAAAATTGGAAATCATCATCTTTTATGCCTGATTTTTATTACTCATATCAAACGATCCCTTAATATCACTATAGAGAGAGTTTGAAGTGAAGGTAATAGTCCTGATTTTTATTACTCATACCAAACGATCCCTTAATACTACTATAGAGAGAGTTTGAAGTGAAGGTAATATTAAATTTTTACTATTATTGATTTCATTCTCACTATCACAATTTATGTTAAACATGTGGTTGACATGAAAGTAAAAGATTGAAAAGGACTTTGGGCATGTAAAATCAAATATGTGTAAAATAGTGTTAAATGAGGAGTAAAGATGATTCCAACAACAAAAATTGATGAATTTTTTTCTCAACCACAAATTTTATGTTAGCATTTCATAGTAATTATGAATATTTTTTAATTTCACAAATGATATTTGTTTTTTATATTGGAATACAACTAAATTCAGGTCTAGTTTGAGAAGTCTCCTGTTGGAGGGTAAAACACTTCTTAACAAAGATAACTGACTCCGTGCATAAAAAGACTCAAACTCGAGACTCAATATTAGAGTTCTTAGTTTCTCAATTAAGAAGTACTACATTTATTTTTATTGATAAATACTAATAATAGCAACAACACACCCAATAATCAATGTTACTCCATTTTATATACCATAACAATAATGAATAATTGCATAGGTAAGATCTCGAAAGGATAGAATATACATAGACAGCCTGATTTGTACTTCATGAAAATAGAAAGATAAATTACTTGTACTATATTTTTTAGGTTAGTAAATTAATTCTAAATTGAATATGAATGTATAGAAGTTAATTCTTATAAAGAGAAGTCTTCCATAGATAATTGCCACAATAGTCAATCAATTGAAAACTAGGTATAATCACAAAGAAAATATGGAGTAATTTAGCTTTAATAAGACATTGACAAATACAAAATCAAATTCCTAATAAAGAATTTGGAATTATAAAAAAAAAAAAAAAAAGACTTGCAAGTTACAAAATGCCTTAAACAAAATCACACCACAATTTGTGTTGTACATTCTTGATTTTTTTTCCATATGAAAAATATCTCATAATTCATATAAATATTTTTCAAATAGTGGCATGTGATCAGCATCTAGACAAACAGCCAAACGCAAGTTCCTATCTTTAGAATTTGGACTTGGTATAATATAAATTGTCCCTTCATATAAAATGCAAGCTGGTCCCATATGAATTGGCCTACCCCATCCAAAATCACACTCATGGATAGGCAACCTAGTCCAACTGTTAATATTGAGGTTAGGGCTAGCAAAGTAAGCCGGGCCCCGAATTAGGGTTGATAAATCAGGTTGTAATTCGAGGTAATCCAGTGCTGATCTTAAGTAACTGTCGTCCATTTTGATCAACTCGTTGTGAATTCTCTTGACGGAATTTGTCAACGGCTCTGATTGAAGTTCGCATGATTTAGCTATTGGGGTGGCTGTGAACACGACGTTTCCTAGGTAACCCGGTGGCAAGGGAGGGCAAAGCCTTGACCTACCGTCGGTGGCCACGTGTAATTTGGTCAATTGATCATCTGGCAATCCACGTGCCTTGCACGTGCATCGCCAAATATGGGCTGCGAGGATTTCATATGTGCTACCCTCGTTTTTGGACTTGGACTTAAGAAGCCCGAGTTGTTCACTCGAGAATTTCAACATGGTCGTGGTACTGGACTTTGGGCCTATGAACTCGCGATTTTTCGATGAGTTTAGGGTAGGTGGAGGATGGTACTCAACGTGCTCGAAAGAAGATGTCGGTGGGTCCCTTGCACGGAGGAGCGTCCGATCGATGAACGGCGGGACTGCCACGGAGAGGCCACGGGCGATGTCCGACCACGTGTTGATGAAGTGGATGGATGAGAGACCATCGGATAACGTGTGGAATACTCCACCACCAAGAGCAACTCCACCACACTTAAAACGAGTAACCTATAAATATTATTTACACTATCAGTATATTAAATAAAAACTATATAGACATTAAAGTTGGAAGAGATCACTTACAAATTCACTTGCACTATCTAGAAGGAAAAAAACAAATACTTGATTGACCAATTTGCTAGGGAAGTGTGACTTGATCAACTTCAAATTTTATCTATTAATTATTAATGCATTCACATGCACAATTTCAGAAAAAAAGTATTTGGTTTTTTTAAAACAAGTATGGCCTACCCACTACACAAGTTGTTGTAAGAATTTATGAATATTATTTCATTTCTAAAACAATGATATTCGAATCAATTTACGTGACTTAGATTATTTCATCATATACTTAATCAAATAATGTTTTTGTTCTTTTAAGCCAAAAAAATAAAATAACTATCAAATCATTTCTCTTGTTCTCCTAAATTAATGTGAAAATAATTAGGATATTTATACTCCAATTTGATGTGACAATATAATTTTAAATATAATAGATTATATTTTTTTTAAAAATTGAGTCAACTAAATTCGAAAAAAAGAATATAACAACTAATTTATGAATGAATAAAGTACTAGTTTAGGTAGGTTTTTGTAAGACTAGAACCATCTTGATAAATTGATAGCTGTCAAGAATTAAATATTACTATTATTAGATCTAGCCACTCAGAATATAAAATACTCTTCAATTGAATTATAGTAGTATTTATTTATTTTTTTGGTAATTTCTCAAAATACTATCTGTTAAAATTTTAAGATCGAATTTGTTAAATTTAAATTTTGAATGGTACATGAAGGAGTCAAGGAAAAAAAACATATTACAAAATACCTTGTACCACATATTTATACAAAATGTAAATAAAATATGGAAGAAAAAACTATACTTTAATTAAATTTTGAATTTGTAATTCAAGTGGGTGATTTTTATTTTATTTTTAGAAAATAATGTGACTAACTTGTCACCTAGCTTGTTATTTTAATTAGTCTATACTATAGTAGTAATCATATAGGTCACTTAGAAAATATTACTTAAAAAGTATGCTATTCTTAAATACTTTACTAAGTTCTCTTCTATTAAAATTCTAATAAACACTTAATTAGAGACATTAAATTATGCAATTTTCATTCTTAATCATTTTTGTTATTTGCCCCTATCTTGATGTTAAAATAAATAACTTTTTTTCTTGTTTGGTTAGTAGAAAATGTCTAAATTTTCTTATTAGAAAAGGCAAGGAACAAGAATAATAATACCAATTATTCTTTTTAAAAAATTAGGCACATGTCATTTTTTCTACCCCTTTAGATTTTGATTTTTTTTTAAAAAAGTTAAACCGACTTGCTTTAAATTAAATTATTGATTATTCATTTTAAGTAAAATATACTATTCTAGATTTTTAATGAAATGCATTTTCTCCCCTGGATCATTTTATTTTTATTTCAAAAAATAATATAACTACAAATAGTGATAGATTTTAAATTCAAACTTCATAAAATTAAACTCAATTTTCTACTACACCTCAATTGATTTAATCAACTAGAAATCAATTGAAAAAATTCTTACTTATAAATTAAAAAAATTACCCTATCGTTCGAGATTCAAATTCAAGCTATTTAGTTCAGATAAATTATATCATACAACATCCATCCCTTCTACAAGTAGCTAAAAAAATAAAATTAATAACCTAACAATCATAAACATGTAAAATAAAAAAAAAATACCAACCACGTAAAAAGATCTTTGTACTACTATCAACACATACAAATATAATAGCATAAAAATTATTTTACCTAAAAGAATCACTAGTATAATAACATGGTAAAACAATCTTTATACTATCAACACATATAAACATATATATATATATAATGAAGACAAAAAAAAACAATCCTCTAATAAAATAACATATAGGTAAATAAACACTAAGAAAGAATCTTTATATTATCAACACATATAACAAATATAAATAAGAAAATCTTTATACTATCGATATATATATAAAAACATATATAATACTGATAACGTAAAAATTCTTTTTTTACCTGAAATATAACTAGTGGGAAAGTTGAGATATCTCCCGAAGTTTCAAGACTTGGAATGAGTTTTCTAAGTTCCAAAGATGGTGTAAAATCACCAAAATCATCAACACATGAATCACTTTCAGCCTCAACAAATAAAACACCTTCACCATTACAATTAACTTCAATTCTACCTTGTTCATCCCTACCTAATCTTCCAGCCATTGGATAAAATGAAACTAAAACATTACTTAATGCTTCTTTAATAACTTTATTATCAAAAAAATTTGAAGATCCATTTGGTTTATAAAAATAAACAGTCAAAAGATGAATTCTTCCAACAATTAAATCCAAATTAGAACTCCAAATTCTCTTTGTTGGTGTTGGTTTTGATGGTTTCACTAGTGTTGATTCTTTGATATTAATTTTCATCATTTTTTCACTTCCCATTTATTTCCAAAAGAGGTAAGAAAAAAAAAATAGGTCAAGGAGAGGAAAGGGTGTTTCTAAAATTAATAAAAATATGTATTTTTGGAATATTCTTATTTGTGAAATGTGAAGGGAGAAAGAGCTAAAGAGATAAGGAAGATGGGAGGAGTAATTGTGTGTTTGAAAATCATTATTTATAGCCTAAAAACTAACATGTATAGGGTATTATTAGTCATACTATTTTATTGGAACCAATAATAACCTAGAAGATGCAAGTTGCTTTTATTTTTATTCGAAATTCGAAATTCATATCATAACTTAAATTTGAATTGCGTACTACAGGGATAACTTAAATTTGAATTGCGTACTACAGGGATTTTTGGCATAATACATAATTGTGCTTTAACTTGACTTCGAATCATATTTATGCCCTTTAATTTTGGGTGTGCATAAAAAGACACTTAAACTTGTATAAAGTTGGACAAATAGACACACATGTCCTTATGTCATCCTACATGTCACTTTTTGTCCTACGTGGTGTCCTACGTGTATTTTGCCATGTAGGACTCATGTGTTTATTTATTTAAAAGTTGGATAGTTAAAGTACATGTTTGTGCATTATGAAAATTGAAAATCAAAATTAAAATTTGAAGCCAAGTTTACGATTCAATATATGTTTTATATCTTTATTAGAAAGTGCTCCTTTAAATAGGTTTTTTTTTGTCTAACTCAAAATCTTCAAGGGTTAAACAGTTTCACAACTATACCATAATTCATGTTGATCTGCAAGTTATTGTTAAGTTAGCCACAATTTAATTTTATTCCTATAGTGTTGTATTTTCATCCTGACATTTTTTTTAATTATTTATTCAGTGTGTATAGTTATATTGCCTTGAGTTGATGATCTATTGAAAAAATAATTTTTCTATTTTTATAAAATTGAAACAATAATATATGCATATCTTTTATTTTAAAAATTTATTTATAAAAATTACATTGATATATTACTTTACATCAAAAGTTTCTTGTAACAACCTTTGTTGGTTATGATGGCCCTTGTCAAACAATTGTAGACAGTACTCTCTACGTTCACTATTATTTATCATGATTTTTACATTTAAATTCTATTTTATAAGAACTTTGATTAATATTTCAGGATGTGTTTTTTTATTATATTAATATTTAAAAAATTATAATTTATAGTACTTTTCATAAAATTTTTGAACATCTAAATTTTTTGTTTAAAATATTGAATTAATATAAATTAATTTAAATTTAAAAATTAGTAAAATTAATTTTTGAAAAGCATCACCACGATAAATATAAATGAATGGAGGAAGTAATATTCTATGAAGCTTCTTTGCTTTATTTTATTTTATTATAATTTTATTTAAAATTTATTAGTCCAAGTCATTTGTATTATTATATATATTTTCATAAATAGAGTGAGTTTTCTAAAAAAAAAATAATATAAATACCATTTTTTTAAAATATCGCTTTGACCGATGACTTTATTATATTAAAACAAAATTATATTATCGACGTAATTCGACTTTTAACAATTATGGATAGTTATGTTTTAAGTAATTTATTATTTATAAAATTCTTATTTTTTAAATAGATATACACGTAGAAAACTTGTTCACGTTTCTTTGTAGTAGATATTTTCTTTAGAGTTCAATTTGGTGAAGAAAAGGGCAAATAAGATAAATTAAAAAAAGGAAAAATTGAGAAAGATTCCCTTTTATTATAGAAAAAAAATAATTAGTCAGTATTTATTTATTTTATATTTTATATTTATGTGAAAGGAAATATAGTTATGACTTTCAATACACAAAATAAAATGTAAAATTGATACCATTTGAATTTTTAATTTGTTGGAAGTAGCTTGACCATAAGATTTTATATGGTTCTTATGAATAGTTGGAATTTTTTTCTTTATATTAAAGAGAGCATTAAATAATCTACTTACCCCTTAAATTAAAAACCCACAATATATTCTTTTATTCTTATTTTTTCCCTCCTTTTTAAATGTTGTTTTGGGACCATTTAAAAAAAATATAAGTCAACTATATAGTTACTTTTTTTATCATTTCATACTAGTTGTCTTGTATTTTTTTAATATGATTATGTCTTTGAAAAAAATTATAAGTAAGAAAGTAGTTTTACCAATTTATTTTCGAAATATACTTTTAAAAAAACTTCATAAATTTGTTCAACTTTTTAGAAGAATTATCTAAAAAGTACAATGAAAAAAAATTAATTATCTTTCTCTTAATGTTGTAAATTGACAATTAGTTTGTGATTATTATTATTGGACGAAGAGAGTGAAATATACTATTTTCGTCTCAAAAAGTACTAGTCATATTTTTAATTTACATGTCTCTTAAAAAAATATTAATTAAAATAAGTATTTAATTATTTCACCTTTTTTATGTTTGTGTCATAATTTCTTTTGATAATTATTCTTGTACATTACCAAAGTGGAGAAAAATTATAAATTTTAGGTTCAGTTAATACAACAAGACATTTTACAATTAAACATTCATGAAACATCAAGTTTTTGGATACATTTGCAAAATCATTTTTATTAAGTGGTTAATTA
The DNA here is from genome assembly GCF_001406875.1 of Solanum pennellii. NCBI lineage: Eukaryota > Viridiplantae > Streptophyta > Magnoliopsida > Solanales > Solanaceae > Solanum > Solanum pennellii. Next base: position 807,974 of record NC_028643.1, read on the forward strand.
TGATCTGACTACGTTAAATATGTCATCAAATTTTTAGAAAAAATTCATTTATGGTATTTTTAGAATTGTCATTTATATTATTTTAGTTAATAAATAATGACAGAATAAGTCTTTCACAAATGAAATGACATAAATAACCTAAACTTTTAGCTAATAACATAAATAAATTTTTTTAAAAGTTCGATGATTTATTTGAACCTTTTTCCTTTTCCATTTGGGATCTAATAATTTTATTGAAAATAATTCTTTTTATTTATCCACTTTGATATAGCTATTTTCAAATTTTTACTTTCATTATTAGTTTCCAATTTATTAGAGATCTAGTAATTTTATTTGGATTTTCAAATTATATAATGGATAAGGATAATTTGAAATATATATAAAAAAGTTATTGATTTGTCGGTAAGGGTTATTTAACGATTTTGATAACCATTTTGATTTTTTTATTATTGGGTTATAGATTTTGGACGGTTTGAAATTTTTTCTTAATGAATTAATCGATATATATATATATATATATATATATATATATACATACATATATATATACATACATACAATTTGATATATAAAATCCTTGACTTTAGGATTTAATTTCATATTTTTATTCCTGTCAGTCTCAAACTTTCTATTATTCTACAATGTGTTAATGTTGCTTTTGAGTAAGATACAATTTGATAACTCGTATGGTTTATTTTGTTTGTTACCATTTTTCTAAGTGTTGTTTAATCATTTATTTTTTGTGTTAAATCTTCAAGATTAAATCGACAATCGAATCGATAACGCCCAATAATCGATAAGTCAATAGTTCTTAACAGTTTAGCGTGTGTATAAATTGATAATTGATGAATCAAACCAATAAACTTTAAAATCAAACCCATCGATACACAATTCTATAAACAAATTTGTAATGTTCTAAAAGAAAAAAAATAAACTAATAAAAATGTCTTAAAGGAATAATGGACGATTAATATATGACATCAAGAGTACTATTTTTCTTGATATTTTTTCCAACCTAATTAAATTGTTTCTCTTAATATTAATATGGAAAAGACGTAGTCCTTACAAAATAGGAAAAATTACATGAATAGATGCATTTTTAAAAATAATTATTGATTTTAGCAATACTTTTTGTTTATTACCTTTTATAGCAATATTGTAATAAATCTGTACTATGTATTAGAAGTGAATTATGTATGCAATATATTTGAATTATAATTGTTTTTGAAATATATTATGTTTATTTGGTAAAAAATTGTCACATTGTATTATAAGTGTATTAAAATGTGTGATAAATGTATTATCCATCATTAAAACTTGTATTATATTTGAATAATAAATTTATCTTTGTAATATGTATTAAACTTGTATTATAAGAGAATTAAAAGTGGTCAAGTGAAAAAAAAATACTATTGCTATAAATAATAAATATTTTTTTATTATAATATATTTATGTAAGTTGTATTTAAAGCTCATTTAGTTTATTGTTTCAACAATAGTCCAATTAATTGACTTGGACTTGCCTAATTAATAACAAAAATTAGGGTTTGTATGTCTCACAGTAGTCTAAAATGTGATTTGTTAATGTTTTAATGATCCAGTTGGTGATGTAACTATATAATTATTATTCTAAATAGTTACATATTTAATAGTTTGGTAGAATTGAGTCATTAGATATCTAATATATTTATATCTAACTTTTTCATTTTTTTCTTTTAAATAAAAAAATCCATGACAAGAAAATAGACCAAAAACTTTTTTGCATCATATACAAAAATGATAATAATTCTTCAATACGTTCCATCGTTGGTCGATAGAATTATTAAATAATAAGTACTCCATAAAAATTATCTACTTGTATAGTATAACTTGACTCAGACATCTTTGTTTTTTTCTTCGATCCTATGAATGATAGTCTTTGAAGCAGCCCACACAATACATTGTACGGTAATAGTTTATGTTAGATGCTTATCCGGTAAAAAGTTTAGGTTTTTAATTAATTGTCCTTAAACATTGTATTAATATTAAGAATACATTCGAAAATTTTTGTTTAACGGATATAAATAAGAGTTATATATATATATATATATATATATACATACATACATATATATATATATATATATATATATATATATATATTTTGAAGAATATGATGCAGTAGATGTATTGTTTCTTTCTTAACCAAAATCTTGCGTTTAAACTCTAAATATGATTTTTTTTAATAAAGGACGCTTGTTACTGAACGGGAATCTATATGACACAAATTAGTCGAATTTCAATAATATTTGATACTAATTAAAAAAAATTCATATATTTATGAGATGATTACATGCATGATATTAATATAAATTGTTGTGGGATATGTTTGAACTCTTTAAAAAGGAAAAATATTGGTTGTCTTACCGAAAGGTCTTGTAAATTATAAATTATAAAATTAAATGAATCGGATTTCATTATAAATATCGAATAATAAATTCGATGGTCACGTGGCCAAAAACTTTGTCATAAATTTATACGTTGTATTTAGGATGATAACGTGTGAAAATAATGACAAAAGAAAAAAAAATAGACAATATGTGGATGTGAAGAGTTCAACTCAATTTTATTTTTATTTTATAAAAGAAATATTTTTATTTTTATTTTTATATTGGAAAAGACCATCACCTACCCGCTCAAAATAACAAAAAAAAAAAAAAACAATACCTACCTCCTCAAAATATTTATCATATACTATCTTTTATTTATAATATTTTTAAGAAATAGAATTTCTTTATTTATTTTTATTTGCTTATATTCAGTTTGATATATGATTTGATAAATAATAATTATATTATTTTTATTTTTTACATAAGTCGTTTAAATGTCAGAGAATCAGTACTTAATAACAAGGTTAAAATAAATATAAAATGGTAAATTATTTTATAATTTTTTAACATAAATAAAGTTTGAAAATTATTTTTATTATATTAGACAAGTAAAAATGGACAAAAAAAGTATTATTGAGGAGGGATGTTTGACTATTCTATGTCTTACCTATCATTCATTTATATTGTACATTTATTTATTATGATTGATGCGTTTATAATCTTCAAAAAAAATAATGTTATAAAGGATATATAAAATTGAAAAAATAATAAATTTCATCTTATATTCCTAGAACAATAAGTTATTTTAAGATATATATTTAGTAAGAATAATAAGTATTTTGAGACAGAAAAAGTAATAATAATACCCATGTTATGTCTGAATATCAAGACACCTTTAATTTTGATCATAAATTTAAATTAAAAAATTTTAGATTAATAAAAATAAAATAAAATTTACACATCTAAAAGTTACATAAAAGAATAAGTCATAATAACTGATAATACAAAATAAATAAAAATCACATTTGTCACTCTATTGTAAAAAACTATTTAAGCTAACCTTCTTTTATACTATCGATTCATATATTATATTATATATTAAATCTTTATATACCCTTAACTTATAAAAATAACTCAAATTTATTCTTTTATTAACTTATAAAATTGGTATGTCAACTCATGATCATAATTCATTCCAAATTCTTCCATCACTATCCATGAATATTTTTAAATAATATTTACATATATAACTTAAATTTATTTTTAACACCAAATATAGGCAAAATTTAAAAAAAAAAAAAACATTCTAGAAGAAAAAAGCATCTAGAATAAAAGAAAATTCTTCTCCTTTTCCTTAATGCTAAATTTATTTATTTATTATAGAATTTATTTTTTTATGTACTTTTTTTGGTTCTAGAATATATTACAATTATTGCTCAACAACTTTTATGCACGTCTCCCATCGCTAGACTATTATTTGTCCCCAAAATGGTCCACAAACACCAAAAATGTATCGATCTACGAGCGAATTGACTCAATAAAATTAGTGATTTTAAATTAAGATATTTTATATATAATTATATTATATATATGTGATAATAATACGTCAATTTCTGATTTCATTACTATTAATATTTTTGAATAAAGATGTAAATATGTGATAATGCAATGAAATATGTACTAACCCGTTCGATTGATTCAAATCAATTCAATATAATTAGTGTATTCAAGTTAAAATATTTTTTATATGATCATATTATTGTAATGATTTTACCTATTAATCTTTTATTCAACTATTATTGTCTATAGACAAGATGTAAGATATATAAAGATAAAATAAAATATATAGTAACCTTTTAATCGATGCAGATTGACTCAATAAAATTAGCGATTTTAAATTAAAATAAGGTGTATATAATTATACCTTAATGATAATCTTATCAACCAAATATGTTGTCATATATCTCATAGTACTATGTTGTCTATACTCTTCTTAATATGAGCCTACTTATTATTAATTTTATGTCCTACTACAGCTGGATATCACAATTTTATATTAGGATGTTGATATATATATATATATATATATCAATTTAATAAAAAAACATAATGTAATCATAATTTTTTAAATTTGTCAGTAAATTATATTAAATTATAATTTATTTTAAATTGTATTAGACACATGATAAGATGCTCTTATTTGATGCTTATAACTCAAATTGAAAAAATGTGCATTTATAAAGTAGTACTCAAGTTAATCACAATGAATATGTTATGTTCCTTAATTATATATATCAGCTTCAATTGAAATATGTCTGATATATCACGATTTATATAAGATAATCGATAATAAAACTTTCTGAAATAATAAATTATGTAGTTATTTCATATTAAAAATAATATGAAGAGAAAAATATTAAAATTCTCTTTAATTACCGAAATAGATAAATAAAATAGATATATTAATATAATAGTCAAATAAAATTAAATGATGAAAACTATTTTTGTGAAAATGAATAAGTGAAGTTCTGAATTTCTTACACAATCATAAATTATGGCAACTACAAATGATATGATAATTATTGATCATTAATCATTGTTTCTTTAATTATATCATTTAATTTACAAGGCTCTTCCACATTCTTTAAATTCTAGTTAGATCATCATTATATAGTACTATTATTCTCTTCATTATGTTTGTTTAAAATTTAAGTGTTGCTATAGCAAAGAAAAACGTATTCTAAAATAATAAAAAATTATTTTAAAATAAGAGTCGCTTTAGGAATTAAAATTATTTTTAACGTAAGATATTTCAATCCACCAGTAATATTATTTGCTCTAAATTTATGTATAGTTGAAAATAAAATCGTAAAAATAAATAAATATTATTTTTAGGTTGAAGTGCTGGTGTCTCATTCTTTTTAAGGAGATACAAGCGCGTTGTGGCATATTTTACATCGATCCAACAATATCACTGTTGACTTGCGTCCTCTAAATACAACAATTCAATGACGTCGTACAACTCAAGCACAAGAAACTAATAACCATGAGAGTCACAATAACTAATGGTCGTATGAGTCATGTGCTACGACAATTTATACCCTCTAATATATTCACTTAATATTTTATTTTAATAATAAAAAACATATACACCATGTATATCAATTGTGAGAAGTAAATATGTGCTCTTTATATGCTAATAGACAGCCATCACCTTTAAAATTAAATGAATTATGCATGATACAAAATATAAATTAATTCGACTTTAACATAAATATCAAACAATTCATAAATAAAATATCAATTATTTATCGAGAACACATAAAATATTGTATTACTATTTAGTAAATTTTATCCATCAAAAAATTGAGATTTTTTATTAGAAATTCCTCAGAAAATTTTATATTTTAATTAACTCACTTTTAATAGTGAATATACTTTAGAGGAATGAAAGAGGAGTTATGAAATTTTTTTTTATTTGGGTAGACTTTTAAAACTTACTTTATTAAAAAAAAAAAATTAATTTTCCTATAGGCATCCATATTTGAAGTTATCATCTCAACTAATTTGGGTTTCATACTTCGATGAATTAAATTGTTGATACGATTAATTTAAATTCATCTTATATATATATATATATATATATAAATGAATTTTTCGTGATCATAAATCTTGGGTACCATGTGATTGTGACCATAATAAAAGCTAACTTTCTAGAAAAAAACATATATTCCAACTTGACATTATTCACATGGTTGATCCCAATTTATTTCTAACTTAATAATAATTTAATAAAATTTTGCTTGTAACTAATATTTTCAATGTTATATGTTTGAAATTAACAATTTTCTAGAAGTGATTTTTGTTAAATTTTAGTTTCGCTGTCCAAAATGAGATGTTCATAAAAATTTATCAATTTTCTAGAGGTGCGATTTTTGTTTAAATTTTTTTATAAAAAAATATATTAAAAGATTATTTTTAAAAAATATAAATTTGATCAGAATCCAATATTTTAATAAACCAAATATATAGTGATAGAATTTTAAATTTAAATTCATAATATTCAAATTCTTGATTTACACATGATGTTCAAATTTTCAATCCGCACACCAACATTTGCAATGTATTGTTAAATCATAAAAATCTCTTTTTCTTTTTTGAAAAAAAATACAAATTATGAGAAAACAAAACAAAAAATTCTATTTTGAGAAAACAAAACAAATTTCTTTTTATCTTTTATATATATATATATATATATTCGCATCGTGAATAGGAGATGCAGTCAACATAATTTTTTTTTTTTTATAATTTTCAAATATTCGAGATCTTTAATATACAAATAATTAATCATCTCATCACAATCGATATTGATGAATTTTTATAAGAATATATTATAACTCGTTTTTTATGCAATGTGGTGTCTATCACTAATCTAATCCCTATTTTTAATTAAACAACATAATAAGTTTATTAAAAAAGCATCTAACAACCCAGGATCCCGGCATAAATAAAGGTAGATTAATTTAATGTCTATAATTCAAGCATATTTAAATATTGTATCATTAATTTAAATGATGTTAAGTAAATATTAAGAGCCAATCCCAATTTGATAAAAGCCTCTATTTGATACTCAATTTTAATTTTTTGTTAAAAATATTAAAAATTTAATATATACGTATCGAAAATCCTTATTAATGTATATGGCTACATCATTGCTCAATTTCGTAATATAATAAATTCGATTGAGCTCGATTCGATTTACGTTCAAACATAATCATAATAAGACACAAAATATAGTTCATAATTTATAGTACATTTTTCTGCAGCGTAATTTACTCCAAATTTGTCGGTAGATTTTTTTTTAATGAAATAGGAACAATAAATATTTAATAGTTTTAAGGCAGCTGTCACTCTCAAAATTTCAAAAATAAAATAAAATATGAAGGAATCTTCCAAGTAATTGTATATATTTTTCCCTCAAAAGGGAATCTTTTTTATATATATTTATATATATTACTTAATTATGATATCTTACACTTCATTAGTGAAACTGAAGGAAGTAATAATAAAAATAATGTATTAAGAATAATTTTATAAATAAAATTTGAAAAAAATAAAAATCTATTTAAACTTTATTTTTATTTATAAGAAGAGAAGTTATATTTGATTGCCCGTCAATAAATTCAAAGAAAATTATAATAAAAAGTAAATTAAAAAAGAATACTATACGAAGTAAATTTTTAAGAGAGGTCAATTAATTATATGGAATTTCCAATTGTTTGGTATTATTGCACTGATAATATTTTTTCTTTCTATATGTAGATATTTTGTGGTTTAATTTATTGATAAAACCACAAAAAGAGTTGTGGTTCAACATTTTGTTTTCTTTAAAATAATTAAATAAATAAAAATTTCTGTTATTTAATAATATAAGTTTTCTAAATCCATGACATGATCACAAACTTTAATGTATATTATAATTTATAGCTAATAGAGTTTTGAGATTAAATTTTACATACGGCTCATACTATTATAAACAATTTAGTCACATGGGAGTAGACATATTAAGACTATAGTTTAGACAATATAGGCATAATACATACATTAAATTTTAAATTTAATTTTAAATTTTAACGTTGACCTCAAATTTTCATAGAGCACAAATAGACACTTTAACTATCATATCTTTTAATAAATAAACACGCAATTTCTATCTAGCAAAATGCGTGAAATGCACACATTCTGCGCGAGTAAGGGATAATTTTTGAGGCCCACAATAGTAAAGAAATGCTGAAATGACAATTCTATCCTTAATGAATCTCTTTTATAAATTTTTTTAGTTTCAAAATGAAGTGTAAAATATATTTTTTAAAAAAAAACGTGTAAAATGTTTAATTAGTTAGCAACCACTGATTGATTCACTAATACACGTGGAAGCGTTTGCATTTCACGCACTTTGACTTCAAAAACCGCGTGTTTATTTATTGAAAGATAGGATAGTTAAAGTGCCTGTTTGTGCATTATGAAAGTTTGAAATCAAAGTTAAAATTTAAAGCCAAATTTAAAGTTTAATATATGTATTATGCCTATTATATAAATAGATGACACTCAAACGTGACTAAACATTTCAATTTAGCCTTAGCTGATAATAAAATACTTCAGCTCGTATTTATTGTATCTCATGGACATGTGATATGTTATGATAAATAAATTTTAATGATATATAAATGATTACTTTACAAATTAGAGTGTTTAACTAATATAAATAAAATAACGCAAAGTGTACGTATATACATATTCAAAGTTGAACTGTTTTATCTTTTCATTTGAAATCAAATTTAAATATTTATTTATGTATTAGGTATATAATTTTATTTTGCTTTGTTTAACAATTTAAACTTTTATGTATTATGTCACTCTGACAGAATCTTTTATGGTATTAAACTATTACTAACACTCTGCCCATGCATGATATTGTCTGATTATTACTAATTACAATCTTAATCATCTTCATTGATTTGATTATTTTTAAGAGATATGAATCTTAAAATTATATAATTCAATTACTATCATTCATAAATAATATATAAATATAAAGTTGTGTTGGATCTAGTGACTTGAACCTTATTAAGATGAAAAAGAAGTCACAAGATATCTTCAACATGACATCGAAAAATGTCAAAATTTTCATTAACGAAGTTTCAGATAAATTTTTGAATTGTACCAAGAGAGTTCAATATGCAATATATACGTATAAATATTAGATTTAACCTTATATATACAATAGAATTTGGATTTGATGATCGAACCCCTGTGTTAACACTAATTATCGTCTTTTTTGTTATTTTCAATATGATCATTTTTTATCATATTCATTTTACATATTTATTTTTGTGATATTCTTAACTTAAGTTGAAGATCTATCAAAAACTATTTCTCTAAAACTACGTATAAACCTCCCCCTCTCGTTTGTGGAATATCTTAGAGTACTAAATATATTGTTATTGTACAGATAGTTTTATCATATAAATTTACATCTAACCTACTTTTAAAAATATATATCATCATATACTCAATCATGTCAATATAATTAGATATCAAATTGGGAATAAGAAGTGTATCAACAATTCAAAATCTCTTAGCCTTAGTAGGGATTTAGATTTAAAAAATTAATATAATGGTCTCTTTGTTATATTTTTAGATTTTAACCACTCTTTGTTTGGATCTACATAAATATTTTATATATTTGTATGTGTATGGATCTCCAATTAGTTGATAAGCACATGCTAATTAGGTAGATTGAACTACAACAAAATTAGATTATCCAAGGGCTCTGTGCTCAATACATTGTCAATAAAATTAATTTGTGAACAAAAGTCTAGTTTGTTTTCTTAGATAACAATAATAATATATTCGATGTAATCTCATGAATGAGATTTAAAAAGAATAAAATATCTTTGACGTTACGAAATACTAAAAGATTCTTCTAGTAAGATGTATACATAATACACGAAATGAAATAAAATACATATATTTGTTTTAATAATATATTCGATATAACCTCGAGTTGCAATATTTGTTTTCAAAGTTTGACAAAATAAGTCTCTGCACAATTATACATCCTAAATCCGCCTCGCACCCGCTTGATTCTCTTAAAATGTTAGAACCCGCTCTACCTCTGCCCCGTCCCGCATTCATCTAAATAAGTCTCATATTAAACCTGTCTCGCTTCGTTGTCATCCCTTAGGTCCAACCCAACCTATCACTTATTTAAGAAGATGAGGTTCATAGGCCCATCACAAATCAAAAGAGGGCAAAAGATGAGGTTTAATAGGCCCAACTAATTTGGGTGTCAAGTAAGGTATATTGGCCAATATATATCAGATATATTAGTTGGCACCACTAACGATATTGTCACTTGATCAACTCTCATCGAGTGTGATACTTTAGAGTTCGAGTGGAACTTTTTATTGGTCGATGCTTTGTCTTTAGATTACACCATATCGAGTCAAAAGTGTGTATACCATGTAAAACTTAAGTTACGTCTTATAAAACTCTTTCACTTGAAGCCTGCTAGAAAACAACACCAAATTTGCTAAATGTTGCAAGAAAAAATTGCTTATAATCAAACTAAATATCTTCCACTTCTATTTGAAGCAATGAAACCAGAAAAAAGAATGACAAACTGTGTATACAAGCATCATAATTCATAACAAAAGAAAGTGTATACTAATTTGAATATCAAATCAAAATCACTTTGTCCGGAAATGACGGAGTTAGAAATTTCTCAAAGAGCGTTCAAGATTATATATATATATATATATATATATATATATATAAAGCTCATAAAATAGTGAA
>NC_028643.1:819558-828524 GCF_001406875.1 Solanum pennellii
TATATATATATATATATATAAACAGTCACAGCAGCAAAGGCCATTCAACTAGGGGCAGAGCTACGAAAGAGAGCACAGTTCGGCCCAACTCAATAACTTTGATCCAAATCTTGTATTCAAGTCTTAAATTGAACATAGTAACTCAAAAATCATATCCAGCTGCCAAAATGTGAGAATTTTTTTGAGAATTTTTGCATTTTGGCTAACGAAATACCTCTTTCTTCTTGCGCGTTTTTTAGTTCGTTGAACTCTATTCCACTCCATAACTCATTGCTCAACAGAAAGAATGATGTTGCCATATCCTGGATAGATACATTGAGGCTGTCATTCCCCATATTCTTCACTTCCTCTTGTACTCTTTGAACAAACATTTCCACAATCACACAACACGAACGTACCTCAATGCATTGTAACGTACAAATGTTCTCTATTTCATGAGGCATATTCTCGATAGAGTAACAATGTTCTAGCACTAGATGTTCCAGGTTTGGAAAGTTTACCGAGCTAGCATCCCATACAACAAGCTTGGGAGAATCCAGTTTTAGGTACTTCAAGTTACTGAACACTTCTTCAGTCAGATTCCAAGTCTGTTGCTCGAATTTTACACACATCAGTTTAAGAATCTCAAGATTGGGTAAGCTAGAAAGAGTGTTCGTAAATCCACGTGGGAGAGAAGAACACCTCTGCAGAACCAACTTCTTCAGACTTGACGGGAAAAAATCCATGCTTGACAACTTGTGGTAGCAAAGCTGCTTCAAGTAGCGAAGATTACTGAGGTAATAGGATGATGATGGCTCACTGCTACTACATTCTCCGCGTCCATGTATTGACAATTTCTTGAGATTTGGAACATTAACGACCACTTCTCTTGTACAACTAGCAATATCCATATAGGTTATTGTTTGTAGATTCGTTAAAACCTTAGAAATCCCATTGAAGCCAGACGCGGGATTAGGTAAAAAACATCCTTTACCCAAACAGACATGCCTTAAGTTTTCCATTTCCCATACAGTTTCAGGCAGATTCACGGTATGACTTGTATTCAAAATGAAGGTCTGTAAGTTCCACAGCCTTGAAATCAATTCAGGGCAATCGGGTTCATAAACTGCTAGCGCAAGATACCTTAAATGAACAAGCTGCAAAACTTGAGGCGGAAAACAATCAAAGGTAATATGTAGTATCTGCAATACTCTCAACAGTTTATATAGTAAAGGACCATACATCTGTGGACTAAAACCCTTCAGAGTTCTCGAGTGATAGGAAAGGATCAGAGTTCGGGAGAGGGGAAGCAATGGCTTCCACGGAACTTCAATAGAGGCAGCATCAAGGTAATTGAGACGACGACCACAATGTAAAGTATCATCTGAGGCAAAGAGTTCAGGGAAACAACAGAAATTCTCCTTTTGAGCCTCTTGTTGGGAATTAAACACACAACACACACAAATAATCTAGAGAAAAGAGAAACGGAACACAAACGGGACACACAAGAATTTAACGTGGTTCGGTTTCCCTACTCCACGACTGTAACAGGAGGATTTTATTTCACTTGTGCTACATTTTTTTTTTTTTAGAATTACAAATACAAGGATCATATTTATAGGAAAACCAAATGGTTAACCTAGGGTTTCAGTAATGGGTCGGGCCGGCTCACAAGCCTCCACAAAGCCCAACAATCTCCCACTTGGAGGCTTGAAGAATTTCAACTGTCATCCACTTAGAACACTTGTATGTCTAGTAATCTTTTTCAACTCTCTCCTGCTACAGCGGCCTTCTCATCAGTCAACTGAAAGGCCCGTTGAAGCTCCCCGAAGCTTCAACACATCAGTCACGGCTGAAACTGCCCTTGACTCGTCCTCGGTCCCTACCGGCTCCCACTTGAGACACGAACTGCCGGATCCTAGAACTCCCTGAGAACAAACACTCTCCATACTCAGCAAGAAATTTTCTGGAGACGTATCAACAGCTGGAATACTGGTTCTCTTGACCCACTGTCTTCTAGGAGCCTTGGCTGAAGCACGGCCGGTGCTCCCACTGCCACGAACGCCTCTGACTGGTCTTCCTGAACCTTTCCTTGCTCGTTCATCCTGAATCTGACCTGTGGCTCTGGGTTTCTTTCTTGCAAAGACAACCTTCTTCTGCCCACGAGATTCTGTGAACCGGACTTTGTTTTTCTTCTGAACTGGGACGGTCACTCCCTCAGACGGTAATCCGACAATATACAACGATCCTCTTTTTGTTCCACGAGCCATGACAAGATTGCCCCTCACGACCTTCCACTGCCCATTTCCGAACTTCACATGATGTCCCTGTTCATCCAACTGCCTAACAGAAATCAAACTTTTCGTCAAGCTTGGAACAACTCTGACATCCTTCAAGGTCCAGAAACCGACTGGCGTCTTCAGCACCATGTCACCCATGCCCGTAACATCAAGAGCTCTATCGTCTGCAAGCCTTACCTTTCCAAAGTCTCCAATAACCAGATTCTGCAATGCTTCACTGCTGTGGGTAGCGTGAAAAGAAGCACCAGAATCCATGACCCAGGAATCCACATTGCTCTCCGCGCAACAGATAAACAAATCCTCGTTGACGCTGTCTTCTGCAATGTTGACTTGTTTGTCTTTCTGGCATTGATTCCTGAAATGCCCCACCTCCTTGCAGTTCCAACATGTTACACCTGAGCCATCCCGAGCCTTTGACTGACTCCTTCTTCGGTTCCTGCTCCCACTACCTCTGTTATTTCCTCTGCCTCTGACGACGTTTAGCATATCACCTGATGATTCTCCAGAACTCCTTCTTCTGACATCCTCGCCAAGAACGAGATCACGAATCTTCTCAAAGGTGAATCCATTAGGTCCCACTGAACTGGCAACTGCTGTAACCGTTCCGGACCAACTGTCAGGCAATGATGATAACAGTAGTAAAGCTTGAACTTCATCATCGAACTTAATGCCAACTGACAAAAGTCTGGCTAAGATCGAATTCAATGAGTTGATGTGCTCGGTAACTGAACTGCCTTCCTTCATCTTTGTGTTCACCAACTCTCTAATCAGAAAAATTTTGTTTGCTGCAGATGGCTTCTCGTACATGTTAGACAAGGCTTCCAAGATGCCTTTCGCTGTCTTCTCCTTAAGAATGTTGAACGCAACATTCTTGGTCAACGAGAGTCGGATAACTGACATAGCTTTCCGATCCAAAACTGCCCACTCTGCATCAGACAATTTTCCTTGCTTGTCACCCAACACTACGTCCAAATCTTTCTGAACCAGCAAATCTTCAATCTGCATCTTCCACCAACTGAAATCTGTACCATCGAACTTCTCAATTCGGAACTTCCCATCTTCTGCCATCTCAAAGGACTTCGGCAATTCCCTTAACGGCGTCTACAGACAGCGGGCGGCGATTTGGACGATGCTCACGATCTGGACGCTCGCGGCTGGATCTGAGGCTCCTCGACGCGGCGGCCAACGGAACGGCGCGACGGACAGCACACGGACGACGGCTGTTCGCACCCTGCGCGGTTCTCCTAGCCGGCTGCTGCTTGAGGTTACCCACACGGTAACGGCGGCTACTCCTCCCTGCACACAGTTCTTCACACAAGAACCCTAGGTGACAATTTCTCACAGTTTGTGTTACAATGTTGTTGAAACCTCGCTCTGATACCAATTGTTGGGAATTAAACACACAACACACACAAATAATCTAGAGAAAAGAGAAACGGAACACAAACGGGACACACAAGAATTTAACGTGGTTCGGTTTCCCTACTCCACGACTGTAACAGGAGGATTTTATTTCACTTGTGCTACATTTTTTTTTTTTTAGAATTACAAATACAAGGATCATATTTATAGGAAAACCAAATGGTTAACCTAGGGTTTCAGTAATGGGTCGGGCCGGCTCACAAGCCTCCACAAAGCCCAACACCTCTCTCAAGCCTAAGTCTTGCAGAAGATCATGGATAGCACAACTTTTGATTCGACCATTGGATTTCCTCTCTTTTACAATGACGAGACTACGGTTCACAAGATCTTCCAAACATTCTTCTGCATACTTTTCCAAGTTCTTTAACTTTCTGTTAGTCAAAAAACCCTCAGCAATCCATAACCTTACCAATAACTGGACGCGAATCTCGGTCTGTGTTACAAATCCACACATATAAATGAAGCAAGCTTTCAAGTGATGTGGCAAGTTTCTGTAACTCAAAGCAAGTATATCTAAGCATTTCTCGTGCTCATCGGTAACAATTGAACCAACAGTTTTTGCAAAAGTCTTCCAACATATCCTAGTCCTTTCTATCTTAGATAGCTGGCCAGCAATAACGAGAATCGTTAGAGGTAGTCCTTGGCATTGTTCTGCAATCTTTTTCCCAATATCCTCTAATTCCAGATGGTCATGTTTACTTCCAAACACCTTATGACGTAGAAGTTCCCAGCTTTCCTCCGAATCCAAGAATTTTAAGCAGTATGGAGGGATATTGGATTTAGCATGTAATGCTACATTCATAAGTCGGGTGGTTAGTAATATTCGGCTTCCATTCTTGTCATCTGAGAAACACCTTTTTATACGATCCCAATTCTCTGTAGTCCACACATCATCCAAGACGATGAGATACCGATTAAACCTTAACCTTCTATACAACATTTCTTCCAATTGCTCACTATGTTTCTCATGAATCTCATCAGTAAACTCAACAATATCATCAAGTAGACCAATCAACAATCCTTTCATTTGACGATCTTTCACCGTGACCCAAGCACAAATACTAAAGTGATATTTGATGAGGGGATCATCGTAAACCATTCTAGCAAGGGTGCTTTTGCCTATACCACCCATACCAACAAGAGTGACAACCTCCAACTTAGACGAGAAAGAGCAAAGCCGGGTTTTTATTTCCAACACATCGTCGTCTAGGCCAACCACAATGTCTTGTACTACTGGACTTTTTTCTGCTGAACTATCAAGCAAATAGCACTCAGATTCATTAGGTTTTTTGTAACAAGACATTTGCTCATACATCTTCATCACTTCCAATTCAATCAATTCGATTTCATCAACGATTTGGGACAAACACTCCTTGGTGCTATACACCCTATCATAACACTCTACTAGGTCCAAACTTTTCCAGCTAAAGAAAACCATTTCCTCAACATAATCTTGTGCTCTATACGACACATCTCGAATCCGTCTCTCCAAATCTTCCACCATTTCAACATCATTGCACTTATTACTAGAATCCACAAGAAATCTCTGGAAAACACTAAGTTTTTCTGAAAGAAACTTACAATTTTCATCTTTATCAAGATCATTCAGATAAGGGTTTGGACTAAATATCTGATCAAGGGTCTCTAAACAGACAGTCACAGCAGCTAAGGCCATTCAACTAGGGGCAGAACTACAATATAGGTTAAGGTTTGACCCAACTCAGTAACTTTGATCCGAATCTTGAATTCGTCTTAAACTGAACCCATAAGATTCAAATCCTGACTCCGCCCAACTCTTCAAATATGGTTTTAGGGAACATTAAATAAGGGAATTTTGTCTTCTTTCACTATGTACAGGTAACATATACAAATACATACATCAAATTAGTACTAAGTGCAAGAACAATAAGTAGATAAAAAAGAATCAATCTTTGACAACATATATCAATATTAGGAATCAAATGAATCACAAGTGCTAGAACAATAGAAAGATCTTACCCTTTTCTCAAGTGTGAGTAAATGAAGCAGAGAATAAGAGAAAAAAAAAACAAGATTTTCTTTCAACTTTGTCTTTTAGTAAAAACTAAAGTCATGACTTTAAAGTAAATTTCTTCAACATTGTTGCCAACCCATTTATGATCATGTCCTTGTCACGGACTTAGAGTATTTGCTAAAGTTTCGTGCAGTTCTCAATAATTTACTCACTAATCTTTTTCATTTCTATTCGGACGCAAAATCAGCTCGGCAAAGTGGTGGGACATCACAACACGCATCGGTTGATATTTATATAAAGAATACGAGTAACAGAAATTTTATATATCCCTACATTATTAATATTTATATAACTATCCTTTGGGGCAGCTTAGATTGTTTGTCTGCAATAATAATCGAAACTCTAGCTATAAATTAAAAATAATTAAAGCTCTAACAATATAATATAATTGTTTGTCATTTCGCATAATTTTCTCTATTATTAGAGTAAATGGGCCAAAAATATTCAAGTTAATAGTGTATGTAACATAAATTCATTATTGACTAAATCTAGAGATGAAAAATTAAAGGATGGTTAAAGATTATCTTAGGCCCACACTCTAATTTAATCAAACATTAATTTTTATAAGAAAGAACTAGAGAAGATGACAAGCAACAAGAAATTAACATAAACATAAAAAGCTTATACTATATTAATTTGATTATATTATATATAATAACCCTCATAACAATAATAATAAAATTAATGTAATCTCACAAGTAAAAATCTGAGAAAAACAAATTATACATGAATTTTATTTTTATTTTGAAAAATTAAAATTTTTTTTCTCTCGTTCACACGATTAAAAAAAGACAATAACAACAAGTAGAAACAATAACAAAATCATCTATCATAACAATAATAGTGGGGCTACCCCTATTTATATAATTGGAGCTACCCCTATTTCTATATAATGAATTTAAGACAAGCCTATCTAATTCTTTAACTAGTCTTTTTTTTTTAAAAAAAAATATTAGTTTTTTTATTGATAAATTCAATAAATATTTAATTAAGATTATCTTTAGTAAACTCATCGGTTATTGTACAATAAAATTCAATCAAACTTCAAGTAAGAAAATCATTATTAAGTGATGATAAATAATTTAATCTATATATTGTTATAATAACGCTACAAATACATTACGATACAAAATGATACATTATAAAGCGATAAGAAATAACATCCGAGAATGTGGTTCAACTTTCAGATACCATTATTAGGGGAGAAAAAGGTTATATGCTCGATAAACAAACAAAATAAAACGAGCATATAAAAACTTAAAAGGAGCACAAGAGAGAAGCCAATCGTGTTTCAACAACGACATATTCTATGAAATTACACAAGTGAGATCTCAGGAGGATACTGTATACACACCATTACTCCTACCTTATAGGAAGACAAAAGAACTATTTTTGATGAACTCTCGACTAATCACACGCCGTTAATTCCAAACTTAGATAGTGAAGACAACTAGAAGAAAAAATAAAAAAGAAGACATTAAAATTGGCCTTTCAAATTTGTAATTATTTGCTCCATTTTTTTTTGGTCCCTTTCTAAGAAGGTCTGGTCCACCATAAGCTCCTCTTCTTTGATGAACAATTTTATGAACATCTTTATGTTCATCCTTGTTGCTCTCTATACTTGATAATTCATTAGCAACTGCATACAATTTCATATAAAAATTTAAGTTATATATATCGTCATCATATTATTTATCCAAGATTATCAATTCAGACTATAAAATAGAGTTATCTGCAATTATTTTCTCGATCAAGTGATTTAATCGTATAAATATTATATAACTTAAACTCTTTAATAATAAGCAATATTTCCACTAGTAAATATGGGGAAATCCGAAAGATTCAAGAATTAACTAAATAAAGAGGCATGAAGGTAGTTTTAAGAGATTAAGATCTTGAGTAATAAAAAAATTATTTCTAAAGTAATATTTTGTTACAATTTAAAATAGTTTATGTTTATTTAATGAGATTAAGTTATATACATCGTCAGTTTATATAAAAAAATTCATGACCACATCACTCCAGGTCAAGGAAGTAATAAAATTTCATATAATATGACATCATGATGAAAATAATTCTTATATCAACGTGATATATAACTTAAACTCACTCTTATTTAACAGTAATTATTAAATAATTAAGCTCAAACAGAAAATATTTTTCATGCATATATGGTTACTAGTTGAAAATATTTTCTTGTACTATAATCGAACATGAATATATAATATAATTAGAATTAATAACATTAACTCGATTTAAATAAAATCCAAACCAAAACAACTAAATAAAAAAAAAAATAGAAAAGGAAAAGATATGAAATGAAAATTGGAGACCAAAATTACTTACTCTTTTCCTTGTTTTCATTTTGCAAGATGAGTTCATTATTTGTGGATTTTGGGATGAAGGTGCAAGATGAGTATGGCAAAGTTTTCAAGAATATAATAAGGCAAAGCCATGAAACTAATACAAGAATTTTCATGGTGTTTATTTTTAATGAAATTATTTCCACCTAAGAGTTAGGGAAGTGTTTTAGAGCTATTTATAATAATTTGTGCTTTAATGTGCAAAGAATCTTTAAAGTTTGGGAAATAATTTATCGGTAGAGCGGTAAGTGTTTCAGAATTTTTAATTAAAGGTCTTAGATACAAATCTTGGTATGTATATCCTTTGGTAGAGGAGCTTTATTTTTTATATGAAACTTTTCGATACAAATTTGAATGGTGCCTCGTATTTATATATATAGCTTCTTGTCCTTCAAAATATGTTATCATCTATTGTGTTTTTGTTTTTGTTATTGCATTATTTTACTAATGTTATTATTCTTTTGTTATATGCTAAGTAATGATTATTCTATTAATTTATTACGTCTGATTTACGTATTTTTATTAAAAAAACAAACTTTAATATATGTTATTTGAGGCGAAAATCTTTTCAAAATAATTTTTCTATTTTTATGACGTACACTCTATTTTTTTCGGACTTCACTTGTCGGATTATATTTTATATGTTGTTGGAATCAATTAGACTTTGAATTTTTAGGGGCAGTTTTGAAAATGAGAAGTAGTGAAAAAGGAAAAAGAAATACTAAAAAAATAGGCTTAATTAAGCCATATTACACATGTGTGGTGGAACTAAAAGCATAATATATGGAACCTTTTTTAAAAAAAATAAAAAATAAAAAATAAAAAATAAAAAATAAATATATATATATA
>NC_028643.1:829189-836864 GCF_001406875.1 Solanum pennellii
ATATATATATATGAAACCTTTTTGTAGAATCTAATTCTCATTTTACAAATCTAATTGGCTCAGTCATAAAGATTGCTAGGTCAAGAATTTTTTTTAAAAAAAAATTACGATATTTAAAGGAATTATTATATAGTAGCTCAGTATATTTCAATATATAAATTTGTTTGACTAAATATGAAAATTAAAAAGAAAAAAGACTTTTGAAATTTATTCATAAACATAATATAATATTTGTTTCGTAATTTCAAGAAGGAAAAATTACTTAGATGAATGACTTTTAATAAATATTTATTAATTTTAGCGATATTTTTTATTTATCACAATTTATAGCAATATTATGTTAAATCTGCAATATGTATTAAAAGTGAATTATGTATGCAATATATATGTATTATAACTATTTTTAAAAATATATTATGGTTGTTTGGTAAGAAGTTGACACATTGTATTATAAGTATATTAAAATGTATGATAAATGTATTATCCATCAATAAAACTTATATTATATGTGAATAATAATTTTTTTTTGTAATATGAATTAAAAGTGTATTATAAATGTTGATAAAATGAAAAAAAATATTATTGCTATAAATGATAAAAAAATTTATTTATAGTATATTTATCTAAATTCCCTTTTAAGATCATCTCATCAAGTTAAAATAAAAAAAATTAAAATCAAATTGTTTCCAAATAAAGAAAATAATGTCACATAAAGGTGTTTTTTCAACGAATTTAATAGATTTTTTAATTTAATTCTAAGAATAAAGATTGTTTAATAAGATAAGGTTATGAAAAGGGAGGTATTGATTCCAAACAATCTTATAAAAAAAGGAGATTTTATATTTGACAATCGAATAATTTAATGCACCAATTTTTTCAAAATCTAGTGTCATATTCCAAATTAATTGCTTTTGCTTTATACCTTTTGTTTGCTCATATTTCAAAAGGAATTTTTGGCAAATAAATTATTTCTTTGTTTCATTTCGATAAGAATCGTCAAGTGATTCTTGAAAGCTTTCAATACACTACTATAAACTATGAAAATTCTCAAGATAATATCACATCGATTCTCAATGACAAAAGGTAAAACATTACATTTTAACAGACAGATGAAAGCTAGGTCAATACTAGTCTTACATCTTCAGAGGATCAAAGAACTAAAATAGGCTTAGGGAACCAGTTATTGGCACGTAAAACCAGTACATCACGATTCACGAACCATACACCTTAACGTGGAGCTAAGTGAGGGTTCGTTGATAAATAACGGATGTGTTAGCTAAATGACTAGTCTGGTTCGGCTCATCAAGCTATTACTGTTGTAACAACTATCAGAGGATCAAAATTGGCTTAGGGATCCAATTATTGGCGCGTAAATCCAGCAGATCACAAACCATAAACCTTAGACGTGGAGCTAACTGAGGGTTCGTTGAGAGTCTCTTCAAAGAACCAAAGTAAAGATTGTTGACGTTCCTTGAATCTTGTCTCTCATCAACCACCTTTCCGATGTTATTGAACAACAGACAAATGGCCTCAACGTTCTCTTCTGGCGGACAACATTTAGGATTTTGCCCCAACAGTTCCTGGTTAACGAAAAACACAAACACAACCAACCATTAGTTTAGTTCACAGGACGTTACAGAGTTACTCGATTGATGAACACAAGCAAGAGATAATAACAACCAGAACTATAGAATGAATAATCCATTTGGGGACCGTATTGAGCTTAAAAAGCTCTCCGATAAGCCTTATATTGCCAAGAGTACGCGATTTGATAAACTTCTCCTTGTCCATACGTTCTGAATCGTGCTCAGGTGCTATCATTTGCCTCATTTCTTCTCGAAGTTTGTAAGTACCTTCGATTGCCTCTTGACAGTTACTCCATAGAACACATTTGAACGTAGTCGATTCACCACCAGGTTCATTACAAAGCAATGAAGGCAGCATTTCATTAAGATCACAACACAGCTGGGCATACAGAGGGCAAAAAGTTGGTTCCAGTACAGCATTGTCGAATATCAAGGAAACAACACCCTGGAGTAAAGATATAACAGCAATTATTTTTTCTTTTACGAGGAAAATAGAATCTATCGTTAAATCTTTGATAGGTAAAGGTGACGGACAAAAAAAAAAAATACTATACTACTCTGAAGATCGAGAGATGTATCTGATATGGGAGTAGAGACCTTTAGAGTGTCTGTACTAGTTATCCCTGAATCTATCAGTTGACATTCGAGGAGAACAAGTTTCCTCAGAGTCGGGTTGTTGAGCATACTGCAAAACAATAGTAGTTAGTATCACTCCACATTTTCAAATAATGCCATAATAGATTATCGTATTGTTTTGTTGTAGTTTCAGTTTTGTTACTATCTGTTGTTTCTTTAGACTGCTTTATTCCAGGATTCGAGGGTCTCTCTGAAACAGTTTCTCTAACTTTGAGGTAGCGGTAGATACCACTTCAATAGAATCATCATTTGACTCATGGTCAAGTGACGATACATCAAATGGAAGATTTACATTGTGGTTTAAACGACAGAAACTTCCAGACACGTGTGGCCTAAATGACAGAGAAATTCGACATAGAACTCATGAGCAATGACTCGGACGCCTTAGTGCCTTGCCTATACTGACAAACAGTTAAAGCAACATGAAGTGACTAATTAAGACATTCTAACAATGTAGGGAAGAACGAAAGACGGACAGAAAACCAGAAAGGATTGAACTACAATCAAGTTTGTGTTTTTTGACTTGAATGTAAAAATATTTACCCTTTCACAGTCTTCAAGACACAATTTTTGCTTCTTCGAGCGGTTGAACATGGAAGCTCAGCTTTGATTAGTGTAGAAGCAGCTCCTCCCTGATTCACAAATAAAGGTTTCTGAGATCAACAACTGATGATGCATAATTTCATGTCATACACAATTATTGTATTAAACTCGAGATAACAAAAAAGCACTTTCGAGTTCTTGCAACCTGTGAGCTAAGTTGTTCTTGCACATCGAATTCATCGACTTCCTGCTGTCTAGAGTAGAATCTGTCACCACATTCACTGTTTCCTCGAAGAGGGTCCAAGGATCTGTCGTCAACTGGGGCAGAGAACTGCGCCAACTTACTAAGCTGGTCATCGATGTCTGGCTCAGAACAACTCTGGGTCTGGCCCTGCACCTATACAACATAAATGACACAACTTGTGGCTACTGAAAGCATATACCATAAGAAAGTACACAAATAAAATAAAAAACGAAACACCTTTTTGAAATGGAAAAGTTCTACGAAGTAAGGGTAAGGTCTCCATAGACGCCACTTTCCTCATATTACACTGTGTACTCACATTAGTATCGACAAGACCTCCTCGATTGGCATCCTGACCAAACAGTTCATCTTCAACTTCTTGTTTGAGTTTAAGAATATTGTTCCTCAGTTGCAGCAACTGATCTCGAGTATACCTAACGCGTTCACAGACCTCAAAACGAGAGTCTCTGGTAGTCTACAATGATAAAAGAATACTCATCAAGACACATATCATAAAGGAAGTTCCTATCAGGCATATCCATTTTACTACAAATACTCACATTGGTATCTACATGATATCGACTAGCATTTTCACCAAACATTTCGACTTCAATTTCTTGTTTGATTTTAAGAATATGATCAGAAATGTTAACCACCTAAAAAACATAAGGAAGACACATATCGTAATTGAATTGAATCTCAACAAACAAAGAAAGACGTTATCGAGTAACAATAAATATAAACAACACATACATATTTAACAAAGAGTCCAAGTAAAGCGAGTTGATAATCAAAAACATAGTTGAAGATGAAATGCAAAATCTGAAACACGAAACAGAATGGTGGAATAATGATCAAGAATTTGACAGATGATATAAACAGACTCCAGAATAATTTGTTCATTAGCAACATATTGTAAAATCCAGTAGATGTTAATCTTTGCAAAACACTTAAATAAATCACAATCACAACTCTCTATTGAGAATTTCTGATGAGATATAAATATGTAGAAAATGAAAGGTTTTGTTTCTGCTTTGAACTCTTAAACATCAATGATCAGCATTTACTTCAAATTCACCTTGAAAAATGAAAAGACAAACATTTTTCATATTCATATGTTTCTTCTCTCTCCGTTTCATATTACTTGGCACATGTTGACATCTTAAAATGCGTGTAAATTTTCAACTACTTACTTCCTCCGTCTCAAAGTAAGTGTGTTTTAGCTCACTTAACGCCTTTTAGAAACACAAGGAACAGGTGAGCAATTAATTCGTTCAAAATCTAAACAGTAAAGGGCTAATTGATTTACTTTAGATGTGCCGTTATATATTAATATTAAGGGGCCGTTTGGTTATTAGTTAGAGTGATGTACGTATTAGTAGTATGGGAATTAATTACATAGGTATGAGTAATGCATAAATTATGAAAGTATTAGTACTATAGAGGTTAGTTATAAGATTAGTTTGAGTGCTGGAAGTAAATAACGAGAATATAAAACACATGAGTTTTTACGTGGAAAACTCCTTGCATAAGGGAGTAAAATCACGACTTACCACACATGATTTTCAACTGATTTCACTAAGATTTCAAGCAACAGTGTAATACAGACTCCAACTCATACAACGAGATTAACAGCCTAATCTCATACTAAGTAATAAACCTATTACTTACTGAGCCCAAAGCAACGCATCAATTGCCCACTATATCAACTATTTCTAATCAATATAGACTTCAAAAGTAAGACACACGATTAACTCTAACAATGCGCTTACAAAGATTCACACAGTAAACATATACAAGCTGCAGGCAAAATCGTTAGGAATTCAAGGCCATGGGCCACACAGTACATGAGAAGACAAAAGCATACCAAACAGGGAAAAGTAGATAATAATATTAGATCACAGTACTGCCACAGAGTCCAGTCAAAACACTACATTTAAACAACAGACTTTTTTAGGACGGAGGTGGACGAGGAGAGAAGGACTGCAACACAAAAGTCAGGCGAGAATTAGCATCAACGTGTGCCTGAATGAGTTGCTTGTTGAGAGACTTGACTTCCTCGTTGAGTGAGACATTTGACTCAAGCAGCCGCGTATTTTCAGCCCTCATCTTTTCAACTTCCTCGAGAGATAGTCTGTTGAAGTTGGGCCTTAAGTCTAGCAATTTCAACATCCTTTCCACTCAAGGTAGTCGTGAAATCATCCAACTCGTGATTGAGGTTTCCTGTTTCTCAAGGAGTTCGGAGACATGAGACTTGGCATTATATTACGAATTAGCAAAAAGAGCCAGATAGATGTCCTAACAGATATTCTTAAAAGATAGATAAATAAATGGGTTGTGGAAACTGTACAAAAGGCATTAGATTAAGAATTACCTCATTGTTGTTTTATATAATTATCAGATACTCACATTGGTATCAGCTTCAACTTCTTGTTTGAGTTTAAGAATATTGTTCCTCAGTTGCAGCAACTGATCTCGGGTATACCTAACACGTTCACAGCCCTCAAAACGAGAGTCTCCAGTAGTCTACAATGATAAAGAATCGTCAAGACACATATCATAAAGAAAGTTCCTATCAAATTACAACTATAAAAAAAGAAGGCATATCCATTTTAATACAAATACTCACCTTGGTATCTACATGATGTCGACTAGCATTTTCACTAAACAGTTCAGCTTCAACTTCTTGTTCTTAAAATGTTAACCACCTAAAAAAACATTAAGGATAAAACTGTATCGAACGATGAAAGGATAGTATAGACACATGTAATAGAATTGAATCCCGATAAACAAAGAAAGGTGTTATCGAGTAATACTGAACATAAACAAGCATCAAGAACACATACATATTTAACAAAGTGTCCAAGTAAAGAGAGTTGATAATCAAAAACATACTTAAACATGAAATGCAAAATCCGAAACACGAAACAGAATACGCTTGAACGTGATCACTTTTCCACCAGGTTCATCACAAGGAAATGAAGGTAGCTTTTCATTGAGATCAGAACAGAGTTGGGCATACATTGAGGAAAATGTTGGTTCCAGTATAGCTTTGTCAAATATCAAGGAAACAACACCCTAGAGTGAACATGAAAACACGTTAAATCTCCAAGGCGAACCGATGGAAAATTTCAACCGAAAACAACAAAAAGATATGTATATATGGGAGGACAAAATTTTTTAGAGTGTCTGCACTAGTTAGTCCATCTTGGGCATATTTTTATCAGACATCTTGGGCATTTAGGAGCCATTTTATAGGAATTTGGTGATTTTCTCAGTTTTCCATATGAATTAGTCCATAAATATTTTGGTAATTTTACTTCAAGACGATTTTATGCAAAATCATTACAAAACCCTCTATAGGGAGTTGTGAGAGCAGTACATGAAGCCTCACAATTTTTTATACATATTTTGGCCATCAAGGCTCATATTACCTTCAAAATTGGCCGTTTTGACATGGCCAATTGGCTCCATAGCTATTGTCTTAACGGACGTCCACAAAAATATTGGGCAAAAAAGACGTAGGAATTATGGATCACCAAAAAAAACCCATGGATTATAGCACACGAAAATCGGCAAAATGAGGATTTACCTCCTCAAGGGCTTGTTTGACCTTCAAAAAAGTTTGTTTTGGCCGTTAGGGACAACTGAGACGTCCACAAAAAATTTGGACAAAACAATCGTCATAATTCTGGATCACCAAAAATCCATGGATATAGTACATGAAATTCGGTAAATTGAGGGGTTTAACTACTTTGGGGCTCGTTTTGACCTTCAAAATGAGCCGTTTTGGCCGTCAGAGCAACTGACTCCATAGCTAACATCTTAAAGGACGTCGACAAAAAAACTGGGCAAAATAAATATCAAAATTTTGGATCACCAAAAAAGATCGTAGACTATAGCAAAGGAAAATCAACAAAATGAGGGGTTTATCTGCTTCGGGGCTCGTTTTACCTTCAAATAGTCTATTTTGTTCGTCATGGCAACTGACTCCATAGATAACGTCTTAACAGACGTCCACGAAAAATTTGGATACAAAAGGTGTCAGAATTATGAATCACCAACTATCCGTGGACTATTACTACACACAAATTGGCAAAATGGGGTATACCTGTTTGGGGCTCATTTGACCTTGAAAATAGGCAATTTTGGCCGTCAGTGCCAATTGGATCCAAAGCTAACGTCTTAACAGACGTCCACGAAAAATTTGAGCAAAAAAAAAAATAAAATTGGACCAGATCACCAAAAATCCATGGACTATAGCATACAAAAATCAACAAAATGGGGGGTTTACCTACTTCGGGGATAATTTGACCTTTAAAATGGGCCATTTTGATCGTCAGGAAAAAATAACTCCATAGCTAACATATTAACGGACGTCGAAATTCTGGACCACCAAAAAAACTAATGGACTATAGCAAAGGAAAATCGGCAAAATAAGGAGTTAACCTGCTTCGGGGCTCGTTTAACCTTCAAAATGGGTCGGACGGGCCGTGAGGGCCAACCAGATGCATTGACAAGGTCTTGACGAACGTCCAATAAAAAATTTGGCATTTTTGACGTCGGAATCCGGATCACCTAAAAAATGGTTTGCTATAGCACACGAAAATCATCGAAATGAGGGGTATGCTCGCTTCGGGGCTCGTTTGACCTTCAAAATGGGTCG
>NC_028643.1:836955-841756 GCF_001406875.1 Solanum pennellii
AAAGCCAAAAAAATGGTAGCACACGAAAATCGTTGAAATGAGGGGTATGCTCGCTTCGGGGCTCGTTTGACCTTCAAAATGGGTCAGACGGGCCGTGAGGGCAAACCGGATGCATAGACAAGGTCTTGACGGACATCCACAAAAAAATTTGGCATTTTTGACGTCGGAATCTGGATCGCCAAAAAAATGGTAGCACACGAAAATCGTTGAAATGAGGGGTATGCTCGCTTCGGGGCTCGTTTGACCTTCAAAATGGGTCAGACGGGCCGTGAGGGCAAACCGGATGCATAGACAAGGTCTTGACGGACATCCACAAAAAAATTTGGCATTTTTGACGTCGGAATCTGGATCACCCAAAAAATGGTAGCACACGAAAATCGTTGAAATGAGGGGTATGCTCGCTTCGGGGCTCGTTTGACCTTCAAAATGGGTCAGACGGGCCGTGAGGGCAAACCGGATGCATAGACAAGGTCTTGACGGACATCCACAAAAAAATTTGGCATTTTTGACGTCGGAATCTGGATCACCCAAAAAATGGTAGCACACGAAAATCGTTGAAATGAGGGGTATGCTCGCTTCGGGGCTCGTTTGACCTTCAAAATGGGTCAGACGGGCCGTGAGGGCAAACCGGATGCATAGACAAGGTCTTGACGGACATCCACAAAAAAATTTGGCATTTTTGACGTCGGAATCTGGATCACCCAAAAAATGGTAGCACACGAAAATCGTTGAAATGAGGGGTATGCTCGCTTCGGGGCTCGTTTGACCTTCAAAATGGGTCAGACGGGCCGTGAGGGCAAACCGGATGCATAGACAAGGTCTTGACGGACATCCACAAAAAAATTTGGCATTTTTGACGTCGGAATCTGGATCACCCAAAAAATGGTAGCACACGAAAATCGTTGAAATGAGGGGTATGCTCGCTTCGGGGCTCGTTTGACCTTCAAAATGGGTCAGACGGGCCGTGAGGGCAAACCGGATGCATAGACAAGGTCTTGACGGACATCCACAAAAAAATTTGGCATTTTTGACGTCGGAATCTGGATCACCCAAAAAATGGTAGCACACGAAAATCGTTGAAATGAGGGGTATGCTCGCTTCGGGGCTCGTTTGACCTTCAAAATGGGTCAGACGGGCCGTGAGGGCAAACCGGATGCATAGACAAGGTCTTGACGGACATCCACAAAAAAATTTGGCATTTTTGACGTCGGAATCTGGATCACCCAAAAAATGGTAGCACACGAAAATCGTTGAAATGAGGGGTATGCTCGCTTCGGGGCTCGTTTGACCTTCAAAATGGGTCAGACGGGCCGTGAGGGCAAACCGGATGCATAGACAAGGTCTTGACGGACATCCACAAAAAAATTTGGCATTTTTGACGTCGGAATCTGGATCACCCAAAAAATGGTAGCACACGAAAATCGTTGAAATGAGGGGTATGCTCGCTTCGGGGCTCGTTTGACCTTCAAAATGGGTCAGACGGGCCGTGAGGGCAAACCGGATGCATAGACAAGGTCTTGACGGACATCCACAAAAAAATTTGGCATTTTTGACGTCGGAATCTGGATCACCCAAAAAATGGTAGCACACGAAAATCGTTGAAATGAGGGGTATGCTCGCTTCGGGGCTCGTTTGACCTTCAAAATGGGTCAGACGGGCCGTGAGGGCAAACCGGATGCATAGACAAGGTCTTGACGGACATCCACAAAAAAATTTGGCATTTTTGACGTCGGAATCTGGATCACCCAAAAAATGGTAGCACACGAAAATCGTTGAAATGAGGGGTATGCTCGCTTCGGGGCTCGTTTGACCTTCAAAATGGGTCAGACGGGCCGTGAGGGCAAACCGGATGCATAGACAAGGTCTTGACGGACATCCACAAAAAAATTTGGCATTTTTGACGTCGGAATCTGGATCGCCAAAAAAATGGTAGCACACGAAAATCGTTGAAATGAGGGGTATGCTCGCTTCGGGGCTCGTTTGACCTTCAAAATGGGTCAGACGGGCCGTGAGGGCAAACCGGATGCATAGACAAGGTCTTGACGGACATCCACAAAAAAATTTGGCATTTTTGACGTCGGAATCTGGATCACCCAAAAAATGGTAGCACACGAAAATCGTTGAAATGAGGGGTATGCTCGCTTCGGGGCTCGTTTGACCTTCAAAATGGGTCAGACGGGCCGTGAGGGCAAACCGGATGCATAGACAAGGTCTTGACGGACGTCAACAAAAAAATTTGGCATTTTTTACGTCGGAATCCGGATCACCCAAAAAATGGTTTTGTATAGCACACGAAAATCGTCGAAATAAGGGGTATGCTCGCTTCAGGGCTTGTTTGACCTTCAAAATGGGTCAGACGAGCCGTGAGGGACAACTAGATGCATAGACAAGGTCTTGACGGACGTCCACAAAAACATTTGGCATTTTTGACGTCAAAATCTGGATCACTCAAAAAATGGTTTGCTATAGCACACGAAAATCGTCGAAATGAGGGGTATGCTCGCTTCGGGGCTCGTTTGACCTTCAGAATGGGTCAGACGGGCCGTGAGGGCCAACTGGATGCATAGACAAGGTATTGACGGACGTCCACATAATTATTTGGCATTTTTGACATCGGAATCCGGATCACACAAAAATGGTTTGGTATAGCACACGAAAATCGTCGAAATGAGGGGTATGCTCGCTTCGGGGCTCGCTTGACCTTCAAAATGGGTCGGACGGGCCGTGAGGGCCAACCGGATGCGTTGACAAGGTCTTGATGGACGGCCATAAAAAATTTTGGCATTTTTGACGTCGGAATCCGGATCAACCAAAAAATGGTTTGCTATAGCACACGAAAATCGTCGAAATGAGGGGTATGCTCGCTTCGGGGCTCGCTTGACCTTCAAAATGGGTCGGACGGGCCGTGAGGGCCAACCGGATGCGTTGACAAGGTCTTGATGGACGGCCATAAAAAATTTTGGCATTTTTGACGTCGGAATCCGGATCAACCAAAAAATGGTTTGCTATAGCACACGAAAATCGTCGAAATGAGGGGTATGCTCGCTTCGGGGCTCGCTTGACCTTCAAAATGGGTCGGACGGGCCGTGAGGGCCAACCGGATGCGTTGACAAGGTCTTGATGGACGGCCATAAAAAATTTTGGCATTTTTGACGTCGGAATCCGGATCAACCAAAAAATGGTTTGCTATAGCACACGAAAATCGTCGAAATGAGGGGTATGCTCGCTTCGGGGCTCGCTTGACCTTCAAAATGGGTCGGACGGGCCGTGAGGGCCAACCGGATGCGTTGACAAGGTCTTGATGGACGGCCATAAAAAATTTTGGCATTTTTGACGTCGGAATCCGGATCAACCAAAAAATGGTTTGCTATAGCACACGAAAATCGTCGAAATGAGGGGTATGCTCGCTTCGGGGCTCGCTTGACCTTCAAAATGGGTCGGACGGGCCGTGAGGGCCAACCGGATGCGTTGACAAGGTCTTGATGGACGGCCATAAAAAATTTTGGCATTTTTGACGTCGGAATCCGGATCAACCAAAAAATGGTTTGCTATAGCACACGAAAATCGTCGAAATGAGGGGTATGCTCGCTTCGGGGCTCGCTTGACCTTCAAAATGGGTCGGACGGGCCGTGAGGGCCAACCGGATGCGTTGACAAGGTCTTGATGGACGGCCATAAAAAATTTTGGCATTTTTGACGTCGGAATCCGGATCAACCAAAAAATGGTTTGCTATAGCACACGAAAATCGTCGAAATGAGGGGTATGCTCGCTTCGGGGCTCGCTTGACCTTCAAAATGGGTCGGACGGGCCGTGAGGGCCAACCGGATGCGTTGACAAGGTCTTGATGGACGGCCATAAAAAATTTTGGCATTTTTGACGTCGGAATCCGGATCAACCAAAAAATGGTTTGCTATAGCACACGAAAATCGTCGAAATGAGGGGTATGCTCGCTTCGGGGCTCGCTTGACCTTCAAAATGGGTCGGACGGGCCGTGAGGGCCAACCGGATGCGTTGACAAGGTCTTGATGGACGGCCATAAAAAATTTTGGCATTTTTGACGTCGGAATCCGGATCAACCAAAAAATGGTTTGCTATAGCACACGAAAATCGTCGAAATGAGGGGTATGCTCGCTTCGGGGCTCGCTTGACCTTCAAAATGGGTCGGACGGGCCGTGAGGGCCAACCGGATGCGTTGACAAGGTCTTGATGGACGGCCATAAAAAATTTTGGCATTTTTGACGTCGGAATCCGGATCAACCAAAAAATGGTTTGCTATAGCACACGAAAATCGTCGAAATGAGGGGTATGCTCGCTTCGGGGCTCGCTTGACCTTCAAAATGGGTCGGACGGGCCGTGAGGGCCAACCGGATGCGTTGACAAGGTCTTGATGGACGGCCATAAAAAATTTTGGCATTTTTGACGTCGGAATCCGGATCAACCAAAAAATGGTTTGCTATAGCACACGAAAATCGTCGAAATGAGGGGTATGCTCGCTTCGGGGCTCGTTTGACCTTCAAAATGGGTCGGACGGGCCGTGAGGGCCAACCAGATGCGTTGACAAGGTCTTGATGGACGTCCATAAAAAATTTTGGCATTTTTGACGTCGGAATCCGGATCAACCAAAAAATGGTTTGCTATAGCACACGAAAATCNTAGCACACGAAAATCGTCGAAATGAGGCGTATGCTCGCTTCGGGGCTCGTTTGACCTTCAAAATGGGTCGTACGGGCCGTGAGGGCCAACCGGATGCATAGACAAGGTCTTGACGGACGTCCACACAAACATTTGGCATTTTTGACGT
>NC_028643.1:841822-847036 GCF_001406875.1 Solanum pennellii
TGGATCACACAAAAAATGGTTTGCTATAGCACATGAAAATCGTCGAAAATGAGGGGTATGCTCGCTTCGGGGCTCGTTTGATCTTCAAAATGGGTCGGACGGGCCGTGAGGGCCAATCGGATGCATAGACAAGGTCTTGACGGACGTCCACAAAAACATTTGGCATTTTTGACGTCAAAATCTGGATCACCCAAAAAATGGTTTGCTATAGCACACGAAAATCGCCGAAATAAGGGGTATGCTCGCTTCGGGGCTCGTTTGACCTTCATAATGGGTCGGACGGGCCGTGAGGGCCAACTGGATGCATCGACAAGGTCTTGACATACGTCCACGTAAACATTTGGCATTTTTGACGTCAGAATCCGAATCACACAAAAAATGGTTTGCTATAGCACACGAAAATCGTCGAAATGAGGGGTATGCTCTCTTCAGGGCTCGTTTGACCTTCAGAATGGGTCGGACGGGCCGTGAGGGCCAACCAGATGCATAGACAAGGTCTTGACGAACGTCCACAAAAAAATTTGGCATCTTTGACTTTGCAATCCGGATCACCCAAAAAATGGTTTTCTATAGCACACGAAAATCTTTTAAATGAGGGGTATGCTCGCTTCGAGGCTTGTTTGACCTTCAAAATGGGTCGGACGAGCCGTGAGGGCCATCCGGATGCATAGACAAGGTCTTGACGGACGTCCACAAAAACATTTGGCATTTTTGACGTCGGAATCCATATCGCCAAAAAAAAGATTTGCTATAGCACACGAAAATCGTCGAAATGAGGGGTACGCTCGCTTCGAGGCTAGTTTGACCTTCAAAATGGGTCGGACGGGCCGTGAGGGCCAACCGGATGCATAGACAAGGTCTTGACGGCCGTCCACAACAAAATTTTGAATTTTTGACGTCGGAATCCGGATCACCCAAAAAATGGGCACACGAAAATTGTCGAAATGAGGGGTATGCTCGTTTCGGGCTCGTTTGACCTTCAAAATGGGTCGGGCGGGCCGTGAGGGCCACCCGGATGCATAGAGAAGGTCTTGACGGACGTCCACAACAAAATTTTGAATTTTTGACGTCGGAATCCGGATCACCCAAAAAATGGGCACACGAAAATTGTCGAAATGAGGGGTATGCTCGTTTCGGGCTCGTTTGACCTTCAAAATGGGTCGGGCGGGCCGTGAGGGCCACCCGGATGCATAGAGAAGGTCTTGACGGACGTCCACAACAAAATTTTGAATTTTTGACGTCGGAATCCGGATCACCCAAAAAATGGGCACACGAAAATTGTCGAAATGAGGGGTATGCTCGTTTCGGGCTCGTTTGACCTTCAAAATGGGTCGGGCGGGCCGTGAGGGCCACCCGGATGCATAGAGAAGGTCTTGACGGACGTCCACAACAAAATTTTGAATTTTTGACGTCGGAATCCGGATCACCCAAAAAATGGGCACACGAAAATTGTCGAAATGAGGGGTATGCTCGTTTCGGGCTCGTTTGACCTTCAAAATGGGTCGGGCGGGCCGTGAGGGCCACCCGGATGCATAGAGAAGGTCTTGACGGACGTCCACAACAAAATTTTGAATTTTTGACGTCGGAATCCGGATCACCCAAAAAATGGGCACACGAAAATTGTCGAAATGAGGGGTATGCTCGTTTCGGGCTCGTTTGACCTTCAAAATGGGTCGGGCGGGCCGTGAGGGCCACCCGGATGCATAGAGAAGGTCTTGACGGACGTCCACAACAAAATTTTGAATTTTTGACGTCGGAATCCGGATCACCCAAAAAATGGGCACACGAAAATTGTCGAAATGAGGGGTATGCTCGTTTCGGGCTCGTTTGACCTTCAAAATGGGTCGGGCGGGCCGTGAGGGCCACCCGGATGCATAGAGAAGGTCTTGACGGACGTCCACAACAAAATTTTGAATTTTTGACGTCGGAATCCGGATCACCCAAAAAATGGGCACACGAAAATTGTCGAAATGAGGGGTATGCTCGTTTCGGGCTCGTTTGACCTTCAAAATGGGTCGGGCGGGCCGTGAGGGCCACCCGGATGCATAGAGAAGGTCTTGACGGACGTCCACAACAAAATTTTGAATTTTTGACGTCGGAATCCGGATCACCCAAAAAATGGGCACACGAAAATTGTCGAAATGAGGGGTATGCTCGTTTCGGGCTCGTTTGACCTTCAAAATGGGTCGGGCGGGCCGTGAGGGCCACCCGGATGCATAGAGAAGGTCTTGACGGACGTCCACAACAAAATTTTGAATTTTTGACGTCGGAATCCGGATCACCCAAAAAATGGGCACACGAAAATTGTCGAAATGAGGGGTATGCTCGTTTCGGGCTCGTTTGACCTTC
Source organism: Solanum pennellii (assembly GCF_001406875.1). Lineage (NCBI taxonomy): Eukaryota > Viridiplantae > Streptophyta > Magnoliopsida > Solanales > Solanaceae > Solanum > Solanum pennellii. The sequence continues at coordinate 844,172 of NC_028643.1, forward strand.
AAAATGGGTCGGGCGGGCCGTGAGGGCCACCCGGATGCATAGAGAAGGTCTTGACGGACGTCCACAACAAAATTTTGAATTTTTGACGTCGGAATCCGGATCACCCAAAAAATGGGCACACGAAAATTGTCGAAATGAGGGGTATGCTCGTTTCGGGCTCGTTTGACCTTCAAAATGGGTCGGGCGGGCCGTGAGGGCCACCCGGATGCATAGAGAAGGTCTTGACGGACGTCCACAACAAAATTTTGAATTTTTGACGTCGGAATCCGGATCACCCAAAAAATGGGCACACGAAAATTGTCGAAATGAGGGGTATGCTCGTTTCGGGCTCGTTTGACCTTCAAAATGGGTCGGACGGGCCGTGAGGGCCAACCGGATGCATAGACAAGGTCTTGACGGACGTCCACAACAAAATTTTGAATTTTTGACGTCGGAATCCGGATCACCCAAAAAATGGGCACACGAAAATTGTCGAAATGAGGGGTATGCTCGTTTCGGGCTCGTTTGACCTTCAAAATGGGTCGGACGGGCCGTGAGGGCCAACCGGATGCATAGAGAAGGTCTTGACGGACGTCCACAAAAAAAATAGGCATTTTTGACTTCGGAATCCAGATCGCCAAAAAAATGGTTTGCTATAGCACACGAAAATCGTCGAAATGAGGGGTATGCTCGCTTCGGGGCTCGTTTGACCTTCAAAATTGGTTGGACGGGCCGTGAGGGACAACCGGATGCATAGACAAGGTCTTGACGGACTTCCACAAAAAAAATAGGCATTTTTGACGTCGGAATCCGGATCACCCAAAAATGGTTTGCTATAGCACACGAAAATCGTCGAAATGAGGGGTATGCTCGCTTCGGGGCTCGTTTGACCTTCAAAATGGGTCGTACGGGCCGTGAGGGCCAACCGGATGCATAGACAAGGTCTTGACGGACGTCCACAAAAAAACTTGGCATTTTTGATGTGGGAATCCGGATCACTCAAAAAATGGTTTGCTATAGCACACGAAAATCGTCGAAATGAGGGGTATGCTCGCTTCGGGGCTCGTTTGACCTTCAAAATGGGTCGTACGGGCCGTGAGGGCCAACCGGATGCATAGACAAGGTCTTGACGGACGTCCACAAAAAAACTTGGCATTTTTGATGTGGGAATCCGGATCACTCAAAAAATGGTTTGCTATAGCACACGAAAATCGTCGAAATGAGGGGTATGCTCGCTTCGGGGCTCGTTTGACCTTCAAAATGGGTCGTACGGGCCGTGAGGGCCAACCGGATGCATAGACAAGGTCTTGACGGACGTCCACAAAAAAACTTGGCATTTTTGATGTGGGAATCCGGATCACTCAAAAAATGGTTTGCTATAGCACACGAAAATCGTCGAAATGAGGGGTATGCTCGCTTCGGGGCTCGTTTGACCTTCAAAATGGGTCGTACGGGCCGTGAGGGCCAACCGGATGCATAGACAAGGTCTTGACGGACGTCCACAAAAAAACTTGGCATTTTTGATGTGGGAATCCGGATCACTCAAAAAATGGTTTGCTATAGCACACGAAAATCGTCGAAATGAGGGGTATGCTCGCTTCGGGGCTCGTTTGACCTTCAAAATGGGTCGTACGGGCCGTGAGGGCCAACCGGATGCATAGACAAGGTCTTGACGGACGTCCACAAAAAAACTTGGCATTTTTGATGTGGGAATCCGGATCACTCAAAAAATGGTTTGCTATAGCACACGAAAATCGTCGAAATGAGGGGTATGCTCGCTTCGGGGCTCGTTTGACCTTCAAAATGGGTCGTACGGGCCGTGAGGGCCAACCGGATGCATAGACAAGGTCTTGACGGACGTCCACAAAAAAACTTGGCATTTTTGATGTGGGAATCCGGATCACTCAAAAAATGGTTTGCTATAGCACACGAAAATCGTCGAAATGAGGGGTATGCTCGCTTCGGGGCTCGTTTGACCTTCAAAATGGGTCGTACGGGCCGTGAGGGCCAACCGGATGCATAGACAAGGTCTTGACGGACGTCCACAAAAAAACTTGGCATTTTTGATGTGGGAATCCGGATCACTCAAAAAATGGTTTGCTATAGCACACGAAAATCGTCGAAATGAGGGGTATGCTCGCTTCGGGGCTCGTTTGACCTTCAAAATGGGTCGTACGGGCCGTGAGGGCCAACCGGATGCATAGACAAGGTCTTGACGGACGTCCACAAAAAAACTTGGCATTTTTGATGTGGGAATCCGGATCACTCAAAAAATGGTTTGCTATAGCACACGAAAATCGTCGAAATGAGGGGTATGCTCGCTTCGGGGCTCGTTTGACCTTCAAAATGGGTCGTACGGGCCGTGAGGGCCAACCGGATGCATAGACAAGGTCTTGACGGACGTCCACAAAAAAACTTGGCATTTTTGATGTGGGAATCCGGATCACTCAAAAAATGGTTTGCTATAGCACACGAAAATCGTCGAAATGAGGGGTATGCTCGCTTCGGGGCTCGTTTGACCTTCAAAATGGGTCGTACGGGCCGTGAGGGCCAACCGGATGCATAGACAAGGTCTTGACGGACGTCCACAAAAAAACTTGGCATTTTTGATGTGGGAATCCGGATCACTCAAAAAATGGTTTGCTATAGCACACGAAAATCGTCGAAATGAGGGGTATGCTCGCTTCGGGGCTCGTTTGACCTTCAAAATGGGTCGTACGGGCCGTGAGGGCCAACCGGATGCATAGAAAAGGTCTTGACGGACGTCCACAAAAAAACTTGGCATTTTTGATGTGGGAATCCGGATCACCCAAAAAATGGTTTGCTATAGCACATGAAAGTCGTCGAAATGAGGGGAATGCTCGCTTCGGGGCTCGTTTGACCTTC
>NC_028643.1:847055-847670 GCF_001406875.1 Solanum pennellii
CCGTGAGGGCCAACCGGATGCATAGACAAGGTCTTGCCGGACGTCCACAAAAAAATTTGGCATTTTTGTCATCGGAATCCGGATCACTCAAAAAATGGTTTGCTATAGCACACGAAAATCGTCGAAATGAGGGGTATGCTCGCTTCGGGGCTCGTTTGACATTCAAAATGGGTCGAACGGGCCGTGAGGGCCAACCGGATGCAGAGACAAGGTCTTGACGGACTTCCACAAAATAAAATTTGCATTTTTGACGTCGAGATCCGGATCACCCAAAAAATGGTTTGCTATAGCACACGAAAATCAACGAAATGAGGGATATGCTCGCTTCGGGGCTCGTTTGACCTTTAAAATGGGTCGAACGGGCCGTGATGGACAACCGGATGCATAGACAAGGTCTTGACGGACGTCACAAAAAAATTTGGAATTTTTGACGTCGGAATGCGGATCAACCAAAAAATGGTTTGCTATAGCACACGAAAATCGTCGAAATGAGGGGTATGCTCGCTTGGGGGCTCGTTTGACCTTCAAAATGGGTCAAACTGGCCGTGAGGGCCAACCGGATGCATAGACAAGGTCTTGACGGACGTCCACAAAAAAATTTGGCATTTTTGACGT
>NC_028643.1:847685-849189 GCF_001406875.1 Solanum pennellii
TTGGAATCCGGATCACCCAAAAAATGGTTTGCTATAGCACACGAAAATCGTCGAAATGAGGGGTATGCTCGCTTCGGATCTCGTTTGACCTTCAAAATGGGTTGGACGGGCCGTGAGGGCCAACCGGATGCATAGACCCGGTCTTGCCGGACGTCCACAAAAAAATTTGGCATTTTTGATGTCGCAATCCGGATCACCCAAAAAATGGTTTGCTATAGCACACGAAAATCGTCTAAATGAGGGGTATGATCGCTTCGGAGCTCGTTTGACCTTCAAAATGGGTCGGACGGGCCGTGAGGGCCAACCGGATGCATAGACAAGGTCTTGACGGACGTCCACAAAAAAATTGGCATTTTTGATGTTTGAATCCGGATCACCCAAAAATGGTTTGCTATTGCACACGAAAATTGTTGAAATGAGGGGTATGCTCTCTTTGAGCTCGTTTGACCTTCAAAACGGGTCGGACGGGCCATGAGGGCCAACCGGATGCATAAACAAGGTCTTGAAGGACGTCCAAAAAAAAATTTGCATTTTTGACGTCGGAATCCGGATCACCCAAAAAATGGTTTGCTATAGCACACGAAAATCATCGAAATGAGGGGTATGCTTGCTTCGATGCTCGTTTGTACTTCAAAATGGGCCGGACGGGCCGTGAGGGCCAACTGGATGCAAAGACAAGGTCTTGACGGACTTTCACAAAAAAATTTGGCATTTTTGACGTCGGAATCCTGATCACCCAAAAAATGGTTTGCTATAGCACACAAAAATCGTTGAAATGAGAGGTATGCTCGCTTCGGGGCTCGTTTGACCTTCAAAATGGGTCGGACGGGCCGTGAGGGCCAACCGGATGCATAGACAAGGTCTTGACGGACGTCCACAAAAAAAATTGGCATTTTTGACGTCGGAATCCGGATAAACCAAAAAATGGTTTGCTACAACACATGAAAATCGTCGAAATGAGGGGTATGCTCTCTTCGGGGCTCGTTTGACCTTCAAAATGGGTCGGAAGTGCCGTGAGGGCCAACCGGATGCATAAACAAGGTCTTGACGGACTTCCACATAAATTTTTGGCATTTTTGACGTCGGAATCCGGATCACCCAAAAAATGGTTTGCTATAGCACACGAAAATCGTCAAAATCAGGGGTATGCTCGCTTCGGGGCTCGTTTGACCTTCAAAATGGGTCGGACGGGCTGTGAGGGACAACCGGATGCAGAGACAAGGTTTTGACGGACTTCCACAAAAAAAATTACATTTTTGACGTCGGAATCCGGATCACCCAAAAAATGGTTTGCTATAGCACACTAAAATCGTCGAAATGAGGGGTATGCTCGCTTCGGGGCCTGTTTGACCTTCAAAATGGGTCGGACGGGCCGTGAGGGCCAACTGGATGCATAGATAAGGTCTTGACGAACGTCCACAAAAAAATTTGGCATTTTTGTCGTCGTAATCCGGATCACCCAAAAAATGGTTTGCAATAGCACACGAAAATCGTCGAAATGAGG
>NC_028643.1:849407-849614 GCF_001406875.1 Solanum pennellii
GGCCGTGAGGGCCAACCGGATGCATAGACAAGGTCTTGATGGACGTCCACAAAAATATTTGGCATTTTTGACGTCGGAATCCGGATCACCCAAAAAATGGTTTGTTATAGCACACGAAAATCATCAAAATCAGGGGTAAGCTCGCTTCGGGGCTCGTTTGACCTTCAAAATGGGTCGGTCGGGCCGTGAGGGCCAACCGGATGCATA
>NC_028643.1:849896-850252 GCF_001406875.1 Solanum pennellii
CTTCGGGGCTCGTTTGACCTTCAAAATGGGTAGGATGGGCCGTGAGGGCCAACCGGATGCATAGACAAGGTCTTAACGGACGTGCACAAAAATATTTGGCATTTTTGACGTCGGAATCCGGATCACCAGAAAAATGGTTTGCTATAGCACACGAAAATCGTCGAAATGAGGGGTATGCTCTCTTCGGGGCTCGTTTGACCTTCCAAATGGGTCGGACAAGCCGTGATGGCCAACAGTATGCATAGACAAGGTCTTGACGGACATCCACGTAAATTTTGGCATTTTTTACGTCAGAATCCGGATCACCCAAAAATGGTGAGCTATAGCACACGAAAATCGTCGAAATGAGGGGTATG
>NC_028643.1:860252-860438 GCF_001406875.1 Solanum pennellii
GGGCTCGTTTGACCTTCCAAATGGGTTGGAAAAGCCGTGATGGCCAACCGTTTGCATAGACAAGGTCTTGAAGGACGTCCACGTAAAAACTTGGCATTTTTGACGTCGGAATTCCGATCACCCAAAAAATGGTGTGCTATAGCACACAAAAATCATCGAAATGAGGGGTATGCTCGCTTCGGGGCT
>NC_028643.1:864040-864245 GCF_001406875.1 Solanum pennellii
GCTCGTTTGACCTTCAAAATGGGTCGGACGGGCCGTGAGGGCCAACCGGATGCATAAAAAAGGTCTTGACGGACTTCCACAAAAAAATTTGGCATTTTTGACGTCGGGATTCGGATCACCCAAAAAATTGTTTGCTATAGCACACGAAAATCGTCGAAATGAGGGGTATGCTCGCTTCGGGGCTCGTTTGACCTTCAAAATGGGT
>NC_028643.1:864465-865123 GCF_001406875.1 Solanum pennellii
GTATGCTCGCTTCGGGACTCGTTTGACCTTCAAAACGGGTTGGACGGGCCGTGAGGGACAACCGGATGCATAGAAAAGGTCTTGAACAACGTCCACAAAAAAATTTGGCATTTTTGACGTCGGAATCCGGATCATCCAAAAAATGGTTTGCTATAGCACACGAAAATCGTCGAAATGAGGGGTATGCTCGCTTCGGGGATCGTTTGACCTTCAAAATGGGTAGGAATGGCCATAAGGGCCAACCGGATGCATAGACAAGGTCTTGACGGACGTCCATATAAAAATTTTGCATTTTTGACGTCGGAATCCGGATCACCCAAAAAATGGTTTGCTATAGCACACGAAAAAATTTGAAATGAGGGGTATGCTCGCTTCGGGGCTCGTTTAACCTTCAAAATGGGTCGGACGGGCCGTGAGGGCAAACCGGATGCATAGACAAGGTCTTGACAAACGTCCACAAAAAAATTTGGCATTTTTGACGTCGGAATCCGGATCACCCAAAAAATGGTATGCTCGCTTCGGGGCTCGTTTGACCTTCAAAATGGGTTGGACGGGCCGTGAGGAACCGGATGCATAGACAAGGTCATGACGGACTTCCACAAAAAAATTTGGCATTTTTGACGTCGGGATCCGGATCACCCAAAAAATTGTTTGCTAT
>NC_028643.1:865296-865410 GCF_001406875.1 Solanum pennellii
AAAAATTTGGCATTTTTGACGTCAGAATCTGGATCACCCAAAAAAAGGTTTGCTATCGCACACGAAAATCGTCGAAATGAGGGGTATGCTCGCTTCAGGGCTCGTTTGACCTTC
>NC_028643.1:865418-1021566 GCF_001406875.1 Solanum pennellii
CGTGAGGGCCAACCGGATGCATAGACAAGGTCTTGACTGACGTCCACAAAAAAATTTGGAATTTTTGACGTCGTAATCCGGATCACCCAAAAAAAAGGTTTGCTATAGCACACGAATATCGTCGAAATGAGGGGTATGCTCGCTTCGGGGCTCGTTTGACCTTCAAAATGGGTCAGACGGGCCGTGAGGGCCAACCGGATGCATAGACAAGGTCTTGACGGACGTTCACAAAAAAATTTGGAATTTTTGACGTCGTAATCCGGATCACCCAAAAAAAAGGTTTGCTATAGCACACGAATATCGTCGAAATGAGGAGTATGCTCGCTTCGGGGCTCGTTTGACCTTCAAAATGGGTCAGACGGGCCGTGAGGGCCAACCGGATGCATAGACAAGGTCTTGACGGACGTTCACAAAAAAATTTGGAATTTTTGACGTCGTAATCCGGATCACCCAAAAAAAAGGTTTGCTATAGCACACGAATATCGTCGAAATGAGGAGTATGCTCGCTTCGGGGCTCGTTTGACCTTCAAAATGGGTCAGACGGGCCGTGAGGGCCAACCGGATGCATAGACAAGGTCTTGACGGACGTTCACAAAAAAATTTGGAATTTTTGACGTCGTAATCCGGATCACCCAAAAAAAAGGTTTGCTATAGCACACGAATATCGTCGAAATGAGGAGTATGCTCGCTTCGGGGCTCGTTTGACCTTCAAAATGGGTCAGACGGGCCGTGAGGGCCAACCGGATGCATAGACAAGGTCTTGACGGACGTTCACAAAAAAATTTGGAATTTTTGACGTCGTAATCCGGATCACCCAAAAAAAAGGTTTGCTATAGCACACGAATATCGTCGAAATGAGGAGTATGCTCGCTTCGGGGCTCGTTTGACCTTCAAAATGGGTCAGACGGGCCGTGAGGGCCAACCGGATGCATAGACAAGGTCTTGACGGACGTTCACAAAAAAATTTGGAATTTTTGACGTCGTAATCCGGATCACCCAAAAAAAAGGTTTGCTATAGCACACGAATATCGTCGAAATGAGGAGTATGCTCGCTTCGGGGCTCGTTTGACCTTCAAAATGGGTCAGACGGGCCGTGAGGGCCAACCGGATGCATAGACAAGGTCTTGACGGACGTTCACAAAAAAATTTGGAATTTTTGACGTCGTAATCCGGATCACCCAAAAAAAAGGTTTGCTATAGCACACGAATATCGTCGAAATGAGGAGTATGCTCGCTTCGGGGCTCGTTTGACCTTCAAAATGGGTCAGACGGGCCGTGAGGGCCAACCGGATGCATAGACAAGGTCTTGACGGACGTTCACAAAAAAATTTGGAATTTTTGACGTCGTAATCCGGATCACCCAAAAAAAAGGTTTGCTATAGCACACGAATATCGTCGAAATGAGGAGTATGCTCGCTTCGGGGCTCGTTTGACCTTCAAAATGGGTCAGACGGGCCGTGAGGGCCAACCGGATGCATAGACAAGGTCTTGACGGACGTTCACAAAAAAATTTGGAATTTTTGACGTCGTAATCCGGATCACCCAAAAAAAAGGTTTGCTATAGCACACGAATATCGTCGAAATGAGGAGTATGCTCGCTTCGGGGCTCGTTTGACCTTCAAAATGGGTCAGACGGGCCGTGAGGGCCAACCGGATGCATAGACAAGGTCTTGACGGACGTTCACAAAAAAATTTGGAATTTTTGACGTCGTAATCCGGATCACCCAAAAAAAAGGTTTGCTATAGCACACGAATATCGTCGAAATGAGGAGTATGCTCGCTTCGGGGCTCGTTTGACCTTCAAAATGGGTCAGACGGGCCGTGAGGGCCAACCGGATGCATAGACAAGGTCTTGACGGACGTTCACAAAAAAATTTGGAATTTTTGACGTCGTAATCCGGATCACCCAAAAAAAAGGTTTGCTATAGCACACGAATATCGTCGAAATGAGGAGTATGCTCGCTTCGGGGCTCGTTTGACCTTCAAAATGGGTCAGACGGGCCGTGAGGGCCAACCGGATGCATAGACAAGGTCTTGACGGACTTTCACAAAAAACTTTGGCATTTTTGACGTCGGAATCCGGATCATCCAAAAAATGGTTTGCTATAGCACACGAAAATCGTTGAAATGAGGGGTATGCTCGCTTTGGGGCTCGTTTGACCTTCAAAATGGGTCAGACGGGCCGTGAGGGCCAACCGGATGCATAGACAAGGTCTTGACGGACTTTCACAAAAAACTTTGGCATTTTTGACGTCGGAATCCGGATCACCCAAAAAATGGTTTGCAATAGCACACGAAAANATCATCCAAAAAATGGTTTGCGATAGCACACGAATATATTCGAAATGAGGGGTATGCTCGCTTCGGGGCTCGTTTGACCTTCAAAATGGGTCGGACGGGACGTGAGGTCCAACCGGATGAATAGACAAGGGCTTGACGGACGTCCACAAAAAAATTTGGCATTTTTGACGTCGGAATCCGGATCACCCAAAAAATGGTGTGCTATAGCACACGAAAATCGTCGAAATGAGGGGGATGCTCGCTTCGGTTCTCGTTTGACCTTCAAAATGGGTCGGACGGGACGTGAGGTCCAACCGGATGAATAGACAAGGGCTTGACGGACGTCCACAAAAAAATTTGGCATTTTTGACGTCGGAATCCGGATCACCCAAAAAATGGTGTGCTATAGCACACGAAAATCGTCGAAATGAGGGGGATGCTCGCTTCGGTTCTCGTTTGACCTTCAAAATGGGTCGGACGGGACGTGAGGTCCAACCGGATGAATAGACAAGGGCTTGACGGACGTCCACAAAAAAATTTGGCATTTTTGACGTCGGAATCCGGATCACCCAAAAAATGGTGTGCTATAGCACACGAAAATCGTCGAAATGAGGGGGATGCTCGCTTCGGTTCTCGTTTGACCTTCAAAATGGGTCGGACGGGACGTGAGGTCCAACCGGATGAATAGACAAGGGCTTGACGGACGTCCACAAAAAAATTTGGCATTTTTGACGTCGGAATCCGGATCACCCAAAAAATGGTGTGCTATAGCACACGAAAATCGTCGAAATGAGGGGGATGCTCGCTTCGGTTCTCGTTTGACCTTCAAAATGGGTCGGACGGGACGTGAGGTCCAACCGGATGAATAGACAAGGGCTTGACGGACGTCCACAAAAAAATTTGGCATTTTTGACGTCGGAATCCGGATCACCCAAAAAATGGTGTGCTATAGCACACGAAAATCGTCGAAATGAGGGGGATGCTCGCTTCGGTTCTCGTTTGACCTTCAAAATGGGTCGGACGGGACGTGAGGTCCAACCGGATGAATAGACAAGGGCTTGACGGACGTCCACAAAAAAATTTGGCATTTTTGACGTCGGAATCCGGATCACCCAAAAAATGGTGTGCTATAGCACACGAAAATCGTCGAAATGAGGGGGATGCTCGCTTCGGTTCTCGTTTGACCTTCAAAATGGGTCGGACGGGACGTGAGGTCCAACCGGATGAATAGACAAGGGCTTGACGGACGTCCACAAAAAAATTTGGCATTTTTGACGTCGGAATCCGGATCACCCAAAAAATGGTGTGCTATAGCACACGAAAATCGTCGAAATGAGGGGGATGCTCGCTTCGGTTCTCGTTTGACCTTCAAAATGGGTCGGACGGGACGTGAGGTCCAACCGGATGAATAGACAAGGGCTTGACGGACGTCCACAAAAAAATTTGGCATTTTTGACGTCGGAATCCGGATCACCCAAAAAATGGTGTGCTATAGCACACGAAAATCGTCGAAATGAGGGGGATGCTCGCTTCGGTTCTCGTTTGACCTTCAAAATGGGTCGGACGGGACGTGAGGTCCAACCGGATGAATAGACAAGGGCTTGACGGACGTCCACAAAAAAATTTGGCATTTTTGACGTCGGAATCCGGATCACCCAAAAAATGGTGTGCTATAGCACACGAAAATCGTCGAAATGAGGGGGATGCTCGCTTCGGTTCTCGTTTGACCTTCAAAATGGGTCGGACGGGACGTGAGGTCCAACCGGATGAATAGACAAGGGCTTGACGGACGTCCACAAAAAAATTTGGCATTTTTGACGTCGGAATCCGGATCACCCAAAAAATGGTGTGCTATAGCACACGAAAATCGTCGAAATGAGGGGGATGCTCGCTTCGGTTCTCGTTTGACCTTCAAAATGGGTCGGACGGGACGTGAGGTCCAACCGGATGAATAGACAAGGGCTTGACGGACGTCCACAAAAAAATTTGGCATTTTTGACGTCGGAATCCGGATCACCCAAAAAATGGTGTGCTATAGCACACGAAAATCGTCGAAATGAGGGGGATGCTCGCTTCGGTTCTCGTTTGACCTTCAAAATGGGTCGGACGGGACGTGAGGTCCAACCGGATGAATAGACAAGGGCTTGACGGACGTCCACAAAAAAATTTGGCATTTTTGACGTCGGAATCCGGATCACCCAAAAAATGGTGTGCTATAGCACACGAAAATCGTCGAAATGAGGGGTATGCTCGCTTCGGTTCTCGTTTGACCTTCAAAATGGGTCGGAATGGCTGTGAAGTCCAATCGGATACATAGCCAAGGTCTTGACGGACGTCCACAGAAAAACATTGGCATTTTTTACGTCGGAATCCGGATCATCCAAAAAATGGTTTGTTATAGCACACGAAAATCGTCGAAATGAGGGGTATGCTCGCTTCGGTTCTCGTTTGACCTTCAAAATGGGTCGGAATGGCTGTGAAGTCCAATCGGATACATAGCCAAGGTCTTGACAGACGTCCACAAAATTTTTGGCATTTTTGACTTCAGAATTCGGATATCCAAAAAATGGTTTACTATAGCACACAAAAATCGTCTAAATGCGGGGTATGCGCGCTTCGGGGCTCGTTTGATCTTGAAAATGGGTCAGATTGGCAGTGACGGCCAACCGGCTTCACAGCCATGGTCTTGAAGGACCTCCACAAAAGAATTTGGCATTTTTGACGTCGTAATCTGAATCACGCAAAAAAAAATTTGCTATAGCATACAAAAATCGTCGAAAAAGGGGTATGCGCGCTTTGGGGCTCGTTTGACCTTGAAAATGGTTGGTAATGGAATTGATAGCCAACCGGCTGCATAGCCAAGGTCTTTACGGACGTCCACAAAAATATTTGGCATTTTTGACGTCGGAATCCGGATCACCCAAAAAATGGTTTGCTACACGAAAATCGTCAAAACTGGTGTTATGCGTGTTTCGGTGCTTGTTTGACCTTGAAAATGGGTTGAAATAGCCGTGAGGGAAAACTGTATGCATACACAAGGTCTTGAAGGACGTCCAAAAAAATTTTGGCATTTCTGATATCAGAATCGGGGTCACCCAAAAAATGGTTTGCTATAGCACACGAAAATCATCGAAATAAGGGGTATGCGCGCTTCGAGACTCGTTTGACTTTGAAAATGGGTCGGAATAGCCGTTAAGGCCAACCAGATGGATAGAAAAGGTCTTGACGGACATCCAAAAAATTTTTTGGCATTTTTGACATCGTAATCTGGATCACTTCAAAAATAGTTTTTTACAGCACAAAAAAATCGTCGAAATGGTGGGTATGCACACTTCGGGGCTTGTTTGACCTTGAAAATGGGTTGGAATGGCCGAGAGGGCAAACTGGATGCATAGAGAAGGTCTTGACGGACGTCGACAAAAAATTTTGGCATTTTTGACATTGGAATCCGGATCACCCAAAAAATGGTTTGGTATAGCACACGAAAATTGTCTAAATGGGGATTATGCGCGCTTCGAGGCTCGTTTGACCTTGAAAATAGGTCAAAAATGGCCGTAGGGGCCACGGGATTCATATCCAAGGTCTTGAAGGACGTCCACAATAATTTGGCTATTTTAACATCGGCATTCGGATCACCCAAAAAATGGTTTGCTATAGCACACGATAATCATCGAAATGGGGGGGATGCGCGCTTTGGGCTCGTTTGACCTTGAAAATAAGTTTGAATGGACGTGAGGGACAACCAGATGCAAAGACAAGGTCTTGACGGACGTCCACAAAAGTATTTGGTATTTTTTACGTTGGAATCCGGATCACCCAAAAAATGGTTTGCTATAGCACACGAAAATCGTCAAAACGGGTGGTATGCGTGTTTCAGAGCTCGTTTGACCTTGAAAATGGGTTGGAATAGTCGTGAGGGTCAGCCGTATGCATAGATAAGGTCTTGAAGGACGTCCAAAAAATATTTTGGCATTTTTGACGTCGGAATCGGAATCACCCAAAAAATGGTTTGCTATTGCACACGAAAATCGTCGAAATGAGGAGTATGCGCTTCGAGACTCGTTTGACCTTGAAAATGGGTCGAAATAGACTTGAGGTCCAACCAGATGGACAGTCAAGGTCTTGAAGGACGTCGACAAAAAATTTTGGCATTTTTGACGTCGGAATCCGGATCACCCAAAAAATGGTTTGCTATAGCACACGAAAATCGCCGAAATGTGGATATGCGCGCTTCAAGGCTCGTTTGACCTAGAAAATGGATCGGACTGGCCGTGATGACCAACTGGATGCATAGCCAAGGTATTGACGCATGTCCATAAAAAAATTTTGCATTTTTAACGTCGGAATCCGGATCACCCAAAAAATAGTTAGCTATTACACCGAAAATCGTAGAAATGGGGGTATGCTCACTTCGGGGCTTGTTTGACCTTGAAAATGGGTCGGAATAGCCGTGAGGACCAACAGGATTCATAGCCAAGGTCTTGACGGACGTCCACAAAAAATATTGATATTTTTGACCTCGGAATCGGGATCTCCCAAAATATGGTTTGTTATAGCACACTAAAATTATCGAAATGGGGGTATGCGCTTCGGGGCTCGTTTGACCTTTAAAATGGGTTGGAATGGCCGTGAGAGCAACGACATGCATATCAAAGGTCTAGAAGAACGTCCAAAAAAAATTTGGCTTTTTTGACGTCGGAATACGGATCACCAAATAAATGATTTGCTATAGCACACGAAAATCGTCAAAATGAGGGGTATGCGCGCTTCGGGGCTTGTTTGACCTTGAAAATGGGTCGTAATAGCCATGAGGGCCAACAGATGCATAGACAAGGTCTTGAAGGACGTCCTCAATAAATATTTGGCATTTTTTACGTCAGAATCCGAATCACCTAAAAATGGTTTTCTATAGAACATGAAAATCGTCATATGGGGGGTATTCGTGTTTCAAGGCTCGTTTGACCTTGAAAATAGTTCGGAATGGCCGTGAGGGCAAATCGGATGCATAGACAAGGTCTTGAACGACGTCGAAGAAAATATTTGGCATTTTTAACATCGGAATCCGGATCACCCAAAAAATGGTTTTTTACAACACACGAAAATTGTCGAAATGGTGGGTATGCGCGCTTCGGGGCTCATTTGACCTTTAAAATGGGTTGGAATAGCCGTGAGGACCAACCGGATGCATAGCAAAGGTCTTAACGAATGTCGACAAAAAAAATTGGCATTTTTTACATCGAAATCTGGATCACCCAAAAAATGGTTTGCTATAGCACACGAAAATTATCGAAATTGGGGGTATGAGCGCTTCGGGGTTCGTTTGACCTTTAAAATGGGTCGGAATGGCAGTGAGGGCCACGAGATGCATAACCAAGCTCTTGACGGACGTCCATAAAAAAATTTGGCTTTTTTGACGTTGGTATCCGGATCACCCAAAAAATGATTTGCTATAGCACAAGAAAATCGTCGAATTGAGGGGTATGCGCTTCGAGACTCGTTTGACCTTTAAATTAGGTCGTAATAGCTGTGAGGGCCAACCATATGGATAGACAAGGTCTTGAAGGATGTCCATAAAAAAATTTGGCATTTTTGACATCGAAATCCGGATCACCAAAAAAATGGTTTTTTACAGTACACGAAAATCGTCGAAATGGTGTGTATGTGAGCTTCGGGGCTCGTTTGACCTTGAAAATGGGTCGAATTGCCCGTGAGGGCCAACAGATGCATAGACATGGTCTTGAAGGACGTCCTCAAAAAATATTTGGCATTTTTGACGTTGGAATCCGGATAGTCAAAAAAATGGTGTGCTATAGCACACGAAAATCATCGAAATGGGGTATGCAGTGAGGGATAACCGAGGTTCGGGGTATGCGCGCTTCGGGGCTCGTTTGACCTTGAAAATGGGTTGGAAAGGTGGTGAGGGCCAACCGGATGCATAGCCAAGGTCTTGACGGACGTCCACAAAAATATTTGACATTTTTGACGTCAGAATCCGAATCACCAAACAAATGGTGTGCTATAGCACACAAAAATCATCAAAATTGGGGGTATGCACTCTTTCGGGGCTTGTTTGACCTCGAAAATGGGTCAGACTGGCCGTGAGGGTCAACCGGTTGCATAGCCAAGGTCTTGAAGGACGTCCACAAAAAAAATTCGGCATTTTTGACGTAGTAATCCGGATCACCAAAAAATGTGTGCTATAGCACACGAAAATTGTCGAAATAGGGGGTAATGATGCTTCAGGACAATTTTTATGCAAAACTTTTACAAAACCCTCTTTAGGGAGTTGGGGGAGAAGTATGTGAAGTCTCATCATTTTTTACATATATTTGACATTTAGGAGTCATTTAATGGGGAGTTGGTGATTTTCTCAGTTTTTCGTGTATGCTAGCACATGAATATTTTGGTGATATTGCTTCTAGATGAATATTTTGCAAAACCATACAAAACCCACGGTAGGTAGTTGGGAGAGAAGTACGTGAAGTATCACCATTTTTAATAAACATTTTGGGCATTTAGAAGCCATTTGGAAGGAATTTGGCATTTTTCTCCATTTTTCGTGTTTGTTGGTCCATAAATATTTTGGTGATTTTTCTTTCGGATAATTTTTATGCAAAACCTTTACAAAACCCTCCATAGGGAGTTCGAGTAGCAATACATGAAGACTCACCATTTTTTACACATATTTTGAACATTTAGGAGACATTTACAAGAATTTGGCAATTATCTCAGTTTTTCGTGAATGTGCCCATAAATATTTGGGTGATATTGCTTCCAGATAAAATTTTTTGCAAAATCTTTACAAAACCCTAGCTAACACACACGGAGAAACTAAGGACAATCCGCTAATACTTATAAAATGGCTCCCAAATGCCCAAAATATATGTAAAAAATGGTGAGGCTTCACATACTAGTCTCCCAACTCCCTACGGAGGATTCTGTAAAGTTTTTTTTTTTTAAAATGATCCAGAAGCAATATAACCATAATATTAATGGGCTAACATACACAAAAAACTGAGAAAATCGCCTAATTCTTATTAAATGACTATTATATGCCGAAAATATGTGTAAATATGGTCAGGCTTCACGTAGTGCTCCCCCATCTCCGGACGGAGGGTTTTGTAGGTTTTTCAAAAAATTTATCCTGAAGTAATATCACCAAACTATTTATGGGCTAACACTCACGAAAAATTTAGAAAATTGCCAAATTCCTATAAAATGACTCCTAAATGTATAAAATATGTGTAGAGAATGATGAGGCTTTTCACGTGTTGCTACCTCAACTCCATAAAGAGGGTTTTGTAAAGGTTCTACAAAAAATCATCCAAAAACAAAATAACCAAAATATTCATGGGCTAACATACACAAAAAATGAAAAAATTGCTAAATTCCTACAAATTGGCTTATAAATGTCTAAAATATGTGTACAAAATGGTGTGACTTCAGGTACTGATATTGCTTCCGGATGATCTTTTTGTAAAACATTTACAGAATGCTCCGTAAGGAGTTGGGGGAGCAGTACGTGAAGCCTCACTATTTTTTACACTTATTTTGGGCAATTTGGAGCCATTTTATAGAAATTAGGCAATTTTCTCAGTTTATCGTGGGTTAGCCTAGGAATATTTGGTGATATTGCTTCTAGGTGATTTTTCTGAAAAACCTTCAAAGAACATGCAGTGAGTTGGGGGAGCAGTACGTGAAGTCTCACAATTTTTTGAAATATTTTTTGCATTTATGAGCTATTTATACTCTCTTTGTCGCTAATTACTTGTCTACTTTCCTTTTATAGTTGTACCTAATTACTTGTTCATTTTGACCAATCAAGAAAAGGCAAATTATTTTTGTCTTATTATACTCTCAATTAATTATTTTGAAAACGGTAAAACTTCTTGGAAATTTTAAGTTTTTAATTCATCTACTTCATAATTAATATGGTAAAATGATAAACTCAATCTGTCAATCATTGTTTTCTTAATAGGTGTGCCAATTCAAAAATGGACAAGGGAAAGATGGAGTAAGAATTAGGCGATTTTCTCAATTTTGTGAGCCCATGAATATTTTGATGATATTGCTTCCGGACGTTTATTTTTGCAAAACCTTTATAGAACCTTCCATAGGGCAGTGGGTGGAGCAGTACGCGAAGTCTTACCATTTCTAAGTACACATATTTTGAGCATTTAGGAGTTCATTCTATAGAAATTTGGTGATTTCCTTAAATTTTCATGTGTGTTAGCCCATGAGTGTTTCGGAGATTTTGCTTCCGGATGATTATTTTGCAAAATTGGGGGAGCATTACGTGAATCCTCACCATTTTATACACATATTTTAGGCATTTAATAGTCATTTTATAAATATAGGCAATTTTCACTGTATAACCCTTCGTAGGGAGTTGGGGGAGCAATACTTGAAGTCTCACCATTTATTAGATGATTTTCTTAGTTTTTTTTTTTTTTTTTTTTTTGTATGTTAGCCTATAAATATCTTGGTGATATTAATTTTGAATTATATGGAGAATGAGTTTAATTTAATAGTTTAAAAAATTAATGGACTACATAACAGAAAACTAGGTGGGGGACAAAATCAGATATAAGATTGTATTAAAACTTAATTAAAAATGCTAACAGTAAGATTGGGCATTAGGCTATAGATGATTTCTACCTGCATGATTCAAACGGTTAATTAATAGCAAATATTTATTTGTTCTATTGTATTCTCGACATGTTAAACCATGACTTGTGTCAACTCTTCGAAAGACACTCTAACTATGCGGACGTTCTATTACCACACAAAAGTATTCATTACATTGTAAAAGGACCATTTCAACATGTTTTCTCATCAAACCAAGAATTTTAATAGGCTAGTGACAGCTCACCCTCCATTCAATTAGTTAATTTAATTTAAATATGTTGCTATGTGAATGTCCTTTGCCGGAAATCGACGACATAAGGGCTTGGGTTGTTGCTTCTTATCTCCGAGCTTGGTTTGATGATTCATGGGGTTTCCTTAGAACCTCTTGGGTTGATGATTTTAGTTTCTTGTGAGCTGATTTATCTCCGGTTTTTGGAGCACGCTTTCACTTTTGGGATTCAACCGGTTTTTGCAGAATGAAATCATATATGACATCGATTATTCTCGTCATTACAAATACGAATCAGCATTTGATATTATAAGAAATATAGCGTATAAACTTTTGATTCTCATTCTTTTCGCCTTTTCCCCGTTGGCTCATAGATTTCAAATTTTTTGTATTCCAAAACTAAAGAGATTAGAATTTTTTTAACAAGTAGGGAATATGAAGAAAAAAAAAAGTCAATTTTCTTCTATTCAAATTATAAAAGGTCATTACAGATCAACTTCTAACCAAAGTTTCAAATCATAATTTTTATTCCAATAATACAGCTACACTATTTACTAATAGCATATTTGCCTAAAAGCAGAGGCAATGAAAGGGAAGCATCTGACTTATAATACCATTTGCTAATTAAAAAGAGAGAAATTGCAACATGTATTACAACTTACACGTCAAAAGCAACATTTCCATCGATGCCTTTGAATATAAAGCCACTTTTCCTAAAGCAAAAAAGAAGGATAGCTAAGCAAATCCATTCAAGCTCAAGGCCTAAGATACACTAGTAGATTTTTTTGGAGGATAGAGTAGAAAGAACTCAACATTATATAGTCCTAACAAGTAATAAGATAGCACAAGACGGATGACCGGGAGAAGCAAAATGAAACCAAGATTATGTCGTCAAGCAAGTTGGCCTTCACCATATTTCTGCTCTAGCATGGCTACTAGAGCAAGAAGAAACTAAACGAAAGAAGATAAAACAGAGGTGAATACACTTGCAATGAAGATATTTGTTTTCCCATAGCCAATGATGATCTTGATCTTTGACGAGAACTCACATTTGGAGTAATAGGAACGATTCGTGCTCTCCTTTTAATCTGGACGTTAATATCTTCAGTTTTTGGGCAACACATTTGCCCCTCCTGCAGTGGCAGAGTTTGGCTTGGAGGCTTGAAAGTGGATGGCGGAATATCAGTAGAAGCTGAGGTTTTGCAGTATTGGGATAATAAAAGAGTTGCTAATAATGAGAGAACCAGTATGGTTTTGGCTTGAATCATGTCTACTAAGCAAGAACTAGATAGAGAGATGATATACAATGTAGTAGCTGCGAGCAAGTTTGGTTAGATGGAAGTCGGGAAGGAAACTATATATCTAGCAAAAAGCAGAAGTGTATCCAATACAATACACCTTTTTTGCATCTTTCAAATATAAAACGAACTTTTTGGTATTAGTAATCCATCCTAAAGGAGAAAAAAAAGTTTCAAGGGCTGAGTAATCACCCTTCAAAATGTAGTTTGAAAGATGAACATGGTGGGGACAAGGAACAACTCTAAAGATGGAAAAGACAATGGGTAGTACTAGAATAGGAATTCTTTGTTTATAAGTAAACTAATCTGATTCAGATTCCCACCACACTCAATATCACAAAGAAAAGTGAAGAAGATGAGAAAAGAACATGTCTGGATTTAACTACGAAGAGCTAGAAGTCAAGCCGTCCAACAACCTCATTTATGCAAGATCTCAACTATGACGATAAGGAATATGAAAATGCCACGGGAAGTCAAAGATTTGTTTAAGCCGACAATTTGGTGGAACATATTTCAACCAGGAATCTGGTTCAACAAAAAGAGATGTGGGATATTTTTCTAACTTTCGACACATGATGGTGTGCTAATGTCATGTAGATTTTGTTCAATAGGTGATTTCACTATTTATATGTTTAATCTTCACTTTTGAAGAGCATCTTTCACTTTAAAAGAACTTTGATCTTTGATGCTCTGGGAATTAATTAATTAATTAAGAACTCTTGACTTTTAAGTAACAAAGCATTTTCTACGACACACCTAAATTTTCTATGCACAAGAAAAGAAGATTTGGGTTGAAAGCAAGTTACTTACAGTTCACAAGGAAAAAGCTGCATGCCAGTGCTTAGCTAAACAAGTTCTCAAGAATCTGTGGGCTAAGCTTTTGCAGAAATGACAACTGTCTCACTTGCTTGGCCACAACTCCGATTACGCGATCTATGTACAGTACATAAAGAGAATTCCTGTTTTCTAGTAGTTCCAACGTTTTTCTTCCGTGGAGGATTGATACAACCCATTCCTCAAAAAGCCCTACAGAGTAAATACAAACGTATGGATATATATGTCAGGTTCATTTCCATCATTAACAGTATTAAATATAACCTCACCAGATAGGTAATTGTGGGAGCCTGCTAATTATCCTTGTAGGCATATCTTACATGCAGTATGTTTAGGGCCTATAGCCTAGAGATTTGAATTTTACTTTGCCAGAGGCATAACTAACTCGGACCCCAGGGGAGGAGTGGAAATAGATTATAAAGATCAAGTGATCAAAAGAAGCTCACTCAAGTCAAAATCCCCTGTGTTTGACCAGATTAACAAATAATCTGAAACCAGAAATTCAATAAGCTGAATCCTGCAATTAAGAAAGTATAATTTTAATCTCATTTGTTGTTACAGTTTCAAGAAAATCCATGGAAATATAAAGTGAAGTATGGATGCAGAAAAGAGCAAATACAAGGCAGTAAACTGTATGCCAAATTATTCCAACAGCCCCTTACAAACAGAAAATCTAGCAGGCTTAAGCTATGGTTCCAAATGTCAAGTTTAAACATAATTGTTATGATAAATCTTGAGGTGAATGGACATTCCCAATTTAACTAACTAATCTAGCAATTCAGGCAGAATACAGTACTTCGTTAATGTAAAAAACAGAACATATTTTGGATCTGAAGCAGGCACAGCCTCTACAATTAGGAGGGACTGACAAGCTGCATAGCCAAGGCACCTCTGATTACTTATAATTCCAGTGTTCTAAGCAATTAATAGTACACACAGGAAAAGGGGGGCAACACCAAGTAATCCTGCAGCTTAAACAACCATTTATAATAAATAAGATAGTCAAGATGATCACACAATACAGTAGCAATCACTCGACTTGAGAATACTAGAATGAATAAATAAGTATACCGTGTACAGATATTCAACCATTTTAAACTTTATATTAGCTGATTTGACAATAGAAGGAACGAAATAACCAACTCGAAGTAAATGTCAAAGTCCCTGTAGGAACTCCAAATACAAAGGAGAAAAATTCTAAATCCACAGCCTAAAAACACCTTCAAGTCATGGAAGTCTGGAGGGATAAGTGGTCTAGAACAAATATTAAAATTACAGTGTTCTTTTCAAACCTCCAAACTAAATACAGAAAATAAAAACAAAATTAGCATATTGAAAGATGTCAATGACCAGAAAGGAAAATGTGATATCATATATGGAGGAAAAGAAATTTCTCAACAGTTAGGTGCAAAATAATGTACATCCATTATAAGCAGCAAAGAAACAGATTTCAGCAAGTGAAGGAAGAAGCCAGAGTTATATCCTAGAGGTACCAGTGGCAAATGGGGATCTCCCACACAACATGTATGGGTTTGACTCCCATTGCCCCCGTCTCCCTTCCCTTCCCTTCCCCTTCTGTGGCCCTCTATTATGTGATAAGAAAGTTTAAAATAAATACAAAAAGAAGCATAAAAGAATAATTAATTTAGATAAAGATGAGAAACTATATACAAGCTGGTGGGACTTACATCATGTACATAGAGTTATGCATACTTGGAAAGGCATCATCAAATGGATCCATGAAAAGCAAACTTTCTGCCATTGCAGAAATTCTTTGTGAAACTGCAAATATTATACGTTGGCCGACAAAAGCCTCATTTCCGACCTTACGCATCAAATGTTGAATATAGAATTGAACAGCAGTGTCAAAGTGATAAGATTCTGAAACATATCATTATGGAATCAAGAGTTAAGAAGCTATGTAGAAGGAAATTTAAGTAAGTTACATTGAGGAATTTAATAGTTGTGTGAAAAACAATCTCTTTTTTTCTGCTGGAAAATTATCAAGGTGTCTTTCTACAGTAAGCAGATAGTTTCATCACAAATATTGCTTGCCTCCATCCAAATTTGTGATACTATATTTATTTTTGACATATCCAAAAACTTTCTAGACCGTTCTACCAATAATATCTTTTATACAACTTCCATAAATTTAAGAATTCAGATTTGTTTAACGATTTGAGCACTACTTTACTATTTTATTGGTACTACTTATAACTTGCAAGTCGAATTAACATGTTTAACTTAGATCCTATCCAATAATGATCCATAAATGGGAAGACCGGAGTATAATAAACCAAACATCCACTTATTATATGAAAATTAATTTGTTTCCATTAAATACGTATCAAACCAAAGACTTTTGTCAGTATCATGCTGCAACTATTTCTTAGTTCTGTACATGCATATATTGGTACATGTCTACCGAAATATTTTTAGTGCCTGCTGCCAGAATCTCGGAGCTCAATTAAGAACATTCCGTTCTGCTGAGAATGTTTACATTTCAAGTCTGATTTCTCTGACTCATAACCGTCATGGAAGTCCATAGAAATGAAGACCTAATTGGTCCACATTACATCAAGAAGCTATTTTCTCTTCCTCAATCTAAACACTACATCTACTTCTACAGCCTACATGCACGCAAGGATTGACAAGTTCTCCGCATACAACATTAAGCAGTGTAACTGATTAACATGCTTATACTACCATTACTAAAGGTATGTAATATATACTTCCGTAATCTGCCAGGTTGAAGATAGTCTTAGAAAACCTAGTATGAATAAAAACAAGAGCACATAGTTACCATCTCCTTGCAAGGCACTGCACATTCTTCTCAATAAACGCATGATTAAACTGTTGATAATGCCTTCCACGGGTTCTCTATTCCTTTCGGTTGGTGACATTGTAGCCAGTGTACCTTAGAAATGGAAAAATAAGAATGCTGCTGACTTTGGAAGTCATTAGGAAAAAAAAGACTAGATAGTAATCGATGAACCCATCTGGTGCTTGCTACCTTAATATACAACTGAAATCTCAGAAATTTAGGCATTCTATGCAGTGAAATGGTTCAGTACTTGCATATAACGTGTTGACAAAGAAGGGTAAATGGTGAACCTTTTGCATTTTCAAGTAAAAATTAGAAAGCTTCATTCAAAATAGCAGTACGAACCATGAAGATGGTTCTCAAAGTGAAGTCCTTTGGAGCAATCTTTCCATGAACACTCAAATCCAGAATGAAGCTTCAGTAGACAATCCTTTTTTCATTTAAGTTTCAGAACAGATAATACATGCACTTACTAACCCCTTGATTTCAGCTTGAATCACAATCCTCGACACTAGAGATTAGAAAATAATAGTTCATCTGTGATATAATTAATCGTTGGCATATTACAAATAAAAAAGCATATCAGGAATTCAAGTTTAAATTTTCCAGATGTTGCTTATGAAAAAACAGTACACAGGAAGGCAAAGGAAATGAAAATATTGTGTCATTACCAAGAATAAAGTCCACAGCTTGGTGGCACCAGTTCTTAAAATTACCCTCCTCCAACTGTTACATATTTAGAACAATAGCAAGTGAGAAGATACATGGAAATCATATTCATAACATAAGACAAAGCATCACTAGCTTGGGCATAGAAACAACATACACTGTGAAGAGAAACAGTGTCACAAAGCTCCAAAAGAAAATCAACTGAAGCGCTCAATTGCTCAATATTATTTTCATTGTCACAATCTGCCATTTAAGAAAAAGACATAATCTTCATACTTCTCATCTATAGCTGAAAATTCATGTTCAGACAAATGCCAAACAGGACCTAGTTTTTTCCAGAGATCAAATTACAGCACACGTAGTAAATGAGAGCAGGGCTGAGGTATGATAAGATCTCAACTCAATGTAACTTATAAAAATCATGAGAATTTGCAAGTTAACCATCAAAAGTAAAGACAAAATTAGATCCATAAGAAGATCTCTAACTGAACTTTCACCTGAAATTCGGTGAAGCAAAGAATCATCTGGCCTTCTCCTCTTTCTCTCCTTAATCCTCACTGGAAAAATATACAAGTAAATGAATACAGCTAATGTATATGAAGGCCGAATTGACAACTTTATACCAATAAATACAACAGCATTCAAAAATATGCCAACCTTGTCTAAGAAATCTTCTCCGCAACACATCACTGAACCGTTGGTCAGAACCAGCTCCAATTTTCTTAGGACTCAATAATCCCAACTTATCAAAGAAATAACACTTGCATGATGCATTTTTTGGAAATATATCACACTGTGAACCATCTTACTCCAGGGAAAAAAAAGTAAAAATAATCAAAACAAAATAGCCGATCAATGTGAATCTACCT
This sequence comes from Solanum pennellii, assembly GCF_001406875.1. Taxonomy (NCBI): domain Eukaryota; kingdom Viridiplantae; phylum Streptophyta; class Magnoliopsida; order Solanales; family Solanaceae; genus Solanum; species Solanum pennellii. Next base: position 883,050 of record NC_028643.1, read on the forward strand.
ATACAAACAACACATTAGTAAATCAAAATCAAACACATAACAAAAAATCCTCAGTTTACCCTTCTTATCATTCAATTTTGATTACTATACATAGCAAGATAATCAGAAATGTAAGACCTAGATGGTCATAACTACACATTGTTATTTTCCAATCGAATTGGATCACATAATAACAGATCCTAAGGAAATTGCGGTGGTCATCAAAAATTTCAATTTAAGCCTTTAAAATAGCAATAAACTTAAATAATCTAGCTTAAACTATATCGAAAATTTTAAATACTAACCTTCGGCTACTTTGAGATCCTCCTTGAGCCTGAGAATTTCTCGTTTACGCTCTTTTGCCTAAAAATGAATATTAAGTGACTGATAATAGAAATAGGAAAACGAAGGAATTAAAGGAAATTGATCGAACTTTTTGTTTCCATTTAACAGCATCATCGGAATGAGAAAGAGGCGGGCAGGAAGAAGAATCTCCGGCGGCGGTGGAGGAAGAAGGCGGAGCCGGTGTTGCTGCCGGAGGTTTGTGAAGAAGCTTTGATCGGACGAGTGCCATTGCGATCGCGAGTTTGAACGATTCATCGGACTGGCTCTTCGGTTGCTCTCTCAAAATCTCCATTTCTCTCACACTGTGGTTAATGGCGGGACTCGCGTGAGTTTTTGGGTTTTGGACTAAAAAATCTTTTTAGTATAATACGTTTGCTAATTACATAATATTTCAAATTTTTCGTAACTCATACTTAAACGAAATTTAAATTCTATTCATATAAACGTCTAATTCATTTTTAAAAAACTTAGGAATTTAAAAATGACTAAACTTCAAGTACATATAGTCATAATCAAGCACAAAATAGTTGAACTGGTCATATTTCTCCAAAGTTCAAGTAAAAATAATCGAAGCAATTGTGTCTCAAGTAAAAAAAATATACATGATACAATTATTGGAGTATTTATTTATGCGCTTCGATTGTTAAATATGGTGGCTCTGTTTGAGAAAATAATTCCAGCATAAATTTTAACATACAAAAATAATACAAGTATTTAGTTGAAAACTATAATATTATATATTAATATAGGTGTTGGTCAATCATATAGGAGAAAATGATACTGCATAACTAATGCATTATTTGGTTATCGACATTAAATTGTACTCATATCAAAGGAGCACAACAAGGACAACTCGATCGTTCTTATGAATCTTTACGATATATCAAATAGAGCGGAATCAGTCAAGTAATAGCCCCAAAGGAATTTTGAGTGTGAGCTTACACCTAAAAACTCAGTGAAATCGTGGTGTACCGCGAGATAGAGAGGTTGATTTTCGAGTGTATAGAATACTGATGGAAGCAATAGGAAGAGGGTAGTGTACCGCATGATAGAGAGGTTGATTTCGAGTTTATAGATACTGATGGAAGCAAAGATATGTGATGGAGCAGAACTTCAAGAACCCTTTTGAGTCGCAACATACTACTCAAAAGACAACAAAAAGCATAGCAAATTTATACAAAAACAAAACAGCACCAGCAGAAGATAAAAACTTAAATTGTGTCTGAATTTTCCTTCAAAAATGGTATATAAAGGCTCAAGGAGTTGAAGTATGAACTCAACAGATTTAACAAAACTTTTAATCCATCTAGTCAAAAAGAGAGGAGATAAACAAATAACTAATGAAATACAAAATGAGGGCCTCTTTGCCTAGAGCAAATATCAAGTACACAATTGACCATCCTCAAAAGGCAAAATCTTTCTTTCAACATACTACTACCTTGGGGGGGAAAAAAATACAACTCACTTAAAAATCAACCTGCTCTCGACCATCCTGCGGTTCAGTTGCTCTTCACTCCATTGGACATCAACAAGAAATGCTGAAAAGTGAGTTTTGAGTACATTCCATCTACTGAAGTTACAGAAAATCGATCTTCTCAAAGAGTTGATCGAGCTTTTATTGAAAGAGAGCTTTGCATGCCTCAACATCGGACGATTGAGAATCCAACACTGCTTGGCCTGTAGGACTAGAGCTAATAGATCCCATTGTAGCTGTGAATACGTCTTTCTGGTATAGATCATCAGTTACCTTCTTCAAGATCTCATTGACCACCTTGAAGTCAAAAGCTCCAGCCAAAACTAGTCTAGCAATTATGTCACCAAAATTTACCGGTGCTTTTGGTAGATCCATGGCAAGGTCGTCCAGCAGAGAAGAAAAGTTCAAGAATCCAGTGACCAAGTCCCTGGCGGTAAAAACCTTCTTAACAAACAAGTGCTCAAGAAGCTGTGCAACTGGTTCAACACGTGGTGGGCTTTTGTCTAGACCAATTGATATTGCTTCTTTGACAACCTCAGGATGATAAGCTGGGGACTTGAGCTCCTCAACACATTGCAAAGCTTCTTCCAGAAGCCTAACACTGAAATATTCCTCAAGAAGAGATGCTGTTTTTCTCTTTAGTACATCAGGTATCGAACTTGCAGCAGGAGCCTGGGGTTTTGCAACAACTGGAGAAACAACAGTTGTTGGTGGTCTAACCTGTGCTGCAGGGTCCATGCCAAAACCATAGCCCGTAGGGCGAGCAGGAGGAGCACCACTACCTTGCAAGAGGGCACTAGGCCTGCCACTCACGTAACCACCACTACCCTGAGGCAGAAGTCTTGGGTTCAATGCGGGAGACTTGCCAACCAATGGTGGCTGACTTCGTCCACCAGCCTGAACCAGTGGTCCATTACCTCTCGGCATAGAGCGGGATCTAGGAACTTCCCAGTTGTCATTATCCATCCCAGGTGTACCAGGCATCTTCCTAGTTCCGGGCATTCCAGGCATCATACCACCAGTGCCTGGCCGATTGATAGGGAAACCACCAGGACTCAAACTCCCTTGAGCCGGAGGACCACGAGAATTTCTCATGCTTGCAGTGGCACCAGGACGCAAACCCAATGTCTTTTCTGCTTCAGAGTGAATCTCCGTGATGGTTTTTGCTTTCACCTGTGCAAAAAGGGAAGAATATTAAACCATAAGAGAGTACTCTAGGAACGAACAGGCAACAAATCCAAGATCGAAAGAATGAATAAGGTGTCACCTCTTCCCGCCTAGGGACCCAGCTATTGGAACGTAAGTCCAGCACATTACGAACCATAAACCGCAGTCGGGGAGCCAACTGGGGGTTCGTTGATAGTTCCTTCAACCGGTTAAAGTACACATCGTTGATGCGCCTTGATTTTTGGTTCTCATCAAGCTGCTTGCCAATGGTGTTGAAGAACTGACAAATGGCTTCAACGTTCTCTTCTTCTGGACAGCTTTTGGGATCTTGTCCTAATAATTCCTGTTAACAAATGAACAAATACATTCATTGTTACAGTTTAATGCATTAAAGACAGCATCACTATGTAACAAAAAGACCTGAGCAAAAGGAAACAATTACCAACCTGAACAATGTGGTGAACAATCTTTTCCGGGACCATCTTTTGCTTCAAAAGCTCACCAATAAGCTTAATATTGCCAAGAGTCCGCAATTTGATCAACCTTTCTTTGTCCTTGCGTTCCGACTCCTGATCAGGGGCTGTCATTTGCCTCGCCTCTTCTCGCAGTTTGTGAGCACCTTCAAATGCCTCCTGACAGTTATTCAACAGAATGCGCTTGAATGTGATCTCTTTGCCACCAGGTTCATCAGAGGGAAATGGAGGCAGCTTTTCATTGAGATCAGAACACAGTTGGGCATACATCGGGCAAAATGTTGGTTCCAGCACAGCCTTGTCAAATATCAAGGAAATAACACCCTGAAAGTGAAGATAGAACACATTAAATTTCCAAGGTAAGGAAAAATGTGAGGTGAACACTGAAAAGCACAACTAAAAAGGAGGTATGCCAGAGAAAGGAAGACAGACCTTTAGGATGTCTGCACTTGTTATCCCTGAATCTATCAGTTGACCTTTGAGGAGATCAAACTTCTCTGGAGTCAGCTTGTTGAGGATACTGTATTCGATATTGGTTAAGATTAATCCATACGTTCAACTAATGCCACATGTAGTAGTCTCATGTGCAAGTGAAAACATATCAAATGGGTGTTTTGTATTGCGTAGGTAGATATACAGACATCTAACAGAATACAATAAAGCAGTGAACAGGGGAAATCAAGAAATGGAAAGGGATACAGAGAGAGGTAATAAACAACAATTATGCATTTGAGAAAAAATTACCCCTTCACAGTCTTCAAGACACGATCTACGTCAGAAAGATTGCCTCTTCGAACTGACCACGGTAGCTCAGCTTTGACAAGTGTAGGAGCAGGTCCTCCCTAATTCACAGATAAAAATTAAAGGTTTCTGAGGTCAAGAACTGAAAATAGCTTCATATCAGATAAAAGTCTGCTTTGAAAATCATGACATCAACAATGCCCTTTGCTATTACAGAGAAAAAATGGAAATAAATTACGTGAAGAAAAATAGACATTTCCTCTGATAAACTAGCTGCCTTTCAGAATTGTCATCATAATTGAATGAACAAACGATATCACTGTAACCCCTTAGACCTAATTTTATATTACTACAGCCCAATTACTGGAGTTCCTGATCCACCACTAAATTTTGGCAAGGTATTGTATAATGATTAACTTAACAGCTTCTCTTCATTCTCAACTCGCATTTTCAGGGGGACTTAAGAATGTGTTGAAAAGGTCTCTTAGCAAAACTGCCAGATTGTTTTCCTAGCAGAGGTTTCTTAAGATAGATACTGGATGTTCTGGAAATAATACATAAGGCAATAGATTAAGAATTACCCCTCGGTTGGGAGATATTTGAGTTCTTGCAAACTGTGAATTAAGCTGTTCCTGCCGGCCACCAAATTCTCTGTTTTCTCGTAGAGCGTCCCATGATCTGTCCTCTGTGGGGGCAGAAAATTGTGATGACTTGCTACGCCAGTCACGGGAATCTGGCTCAGAATAACGAGTCTGAGATTGGACCTGCACCTGCATACGCATAAATGAGACAACTTGTGGCAACAGAAATTCGTAGTGCAAGTAACTATAAAGTACAGCATTCCCTCTCTGTTCCCTTTGTGCAGGAGCAGTCATGATGTGAGTAGGTGGGCTCGTGACATCACAAAAATCATAAAGGGGAAGGAAGTACAACTATCTAAACAGATACTCACATTAGTGTCTGCACGGCTTCGACTGCCATCTTCACCAAACAATTCAGATTCAACTTCTTGTTTGATTAGAAGGATATCATCAGAAATGGCAACCACCTAGACACAAACAATCAACCCAATGAAAAACCGTTAGGAGAAAGAAATTAAGGTTGACATATGCATAAGCCAAAAACTTTAAGATACCACTCTTACCTCCCTCAGTTGCAGCAGCTGATCTCGAGTATACCTAACACGCTCACGGCCCTCAAAACGTGAGTCTCCAGTCTACAAACACAAAATGATAGTCAAGACACATACCACAAAGGAGTTAATTAAATTAAATCTCAACAATGAAAGAAAGGCATTATAGTAATTAAATGTGACAAGCATCAAGAACACTTGCACACTTGTGATGTCCAAATAAAGAGAGTTGGTCATCAATAAGCTACTTTAAGATCCAATTTACAGAAGTGTTTACTACTCTCTCTGAGTTGTGCCAGTTTTATTAGAAAAAACAATACAACCAACTGATAACGAGCTCATATGAACAGCATAGCTTCTCGGAACTTGTTCTAACAAGTAACACTTGATGGGAATTTCAATGTTAGCAGGATCTTTATGAGCAACGCAATACTCCTAGGTTGCCCACCTAAAGCCTACCAATTGTTCTCCGTCCATATTTACAGCAGAAACACATCCTTAAGTGAGCTGCCAAGAATTAGGACGTAAAAGGCAAAAATAACGGCAGAAGTAATACATACTGATGTATGGATATTTCTATGCTACCGGCAAGTCCTAATTCTGCAACTTAAAAGAACCAGGTGAACTACACTTTCTTAGACAAAAATTAACCCCATTAAGGTCGGCTCGCATGCAACCCGAATAATTCCATGAGATACATGCCACCTCCCACCAACAGGTACAAGGCAGCTCTATAAGTCTAGGACAAATAGGAAGAAATTAACTGTGTTTTTTGTCTCGGATGGGATTTGAATACGAGACTTCATGGTTCTCACCCACTTCATTGACATCTAGGTCACAGCCTTGGATGCTAAAAACTCAAACTTTTAATCATTCTTCAAAAAAAAAAAAAAACACAACTAACTTTAGCAATTAGGCATAACACAAGCTACACAAACCAGTAACAGATTATAAAATCAAAGATTAACCCAAAAGACTCAATCTTTAATCATTCTTCCAATAAAGAGACCCCTAAAAGAACAAAAGAAACAACTAGCCTTGCCAATAAGACCTAACACAAGCTACATAAACCAACAAATCAAATAGGTAACCAATAAACAGACCCCTAACAGCACAATAGACACGACTAACATTACCAATAAGACTTAACACAAGCTCCACAAATCAAAAAAAACTCAAATATTAACCAATAAAACTCAATCTTTACTCATTTTTCCACTAAACAGACCCCTAATAGACACAACTAACATTACCAATAAGACTTAAACACAAGCTACACAAACCAACAACAGATATCAAAAATCCAAAATTTACTCAAAGAAACTCAATCTACACTCACCTTCTAGACCCATAAAAAGAACAAAACACACAACTAACATTGGCAATAGACTCTCCAACAGATTAACAAACCCAATATTAACCAAAACAGAAACCAACAACAGCTTAAAACACCCAATTCAAAGCCAAACATCCAAATAGAACAAAAATACTCAGATCTGAACAAAAGGGTATAAAAATTCAACCTTGAAAGATGAAATAGATGAAGAACCGCCATGTGGACGAAGCAAAGGGAGATCTGAATTAGTCGAGGAAGGTTCAAAGCGAGGGCCAAGCACTCTGCTTCCACCACCTCTGTTACCACCACCTGGTCTCAAACTTAACACCGTCTGATCAGCCTGCATAATACCTTAACTCAATTTCTCCACCGTCCGATCAATTCGAACAAAAAACGAATCCAAATCTCTCAACAAAAAAAAAACACCCAAATCAAGAAAACCTTAGATACAAATACTATGTATCTAACACAATGAGCAAAATACCCAGATACAATTATGTATATATAAAGGGGCGGTGAACCTTTTAGAGAGAGAAAGGGAGGATTTTTTTTTTAGAGAGAGAGAGTATTTCCTCTCTCTGCTAGGAAGGAATGAAGGGAAGAGAGGTGAGAGCCGTTTATGAGAGAAGAGGAGAAAGGAAACCCTTTTTGGGATAGGTTTGGAATTTCAAGATTTGTTTGAGGGTATTTTTGGTATGTTTTTTCTTTTTACTTTTGTATACTAGGAATTATTCATTTATTTGATGTTTTTATAAGGAAAATACATGTCACTTTTGACTATTTTACCCTTGGGCTATGGTTCAAAGTTTTGCTTTTGGGCCAATGAAAGTTTTTTGATCATGAGACTATAAGGACAATATTTTTGGGAAGTAAAAGTTTGGAAAAAATAAAATTTAATAAGTAAATAATTTTATTTCGAGATAATATATTTAGATATTTTAATTTAATTTTAACTGATAATTAAATATTATAACTCGTTTCTACTTAAGCTCGTGAACACCTGATACTAACGTAGCGCATAAATTTTGCAGGTGTTAAGACGATCATTTTATAGACAGGAGCGTTTAACTGACATAATGCAAATAAGTTAAGATTATGCTAATCGAAAATTAAATATTTACTTATCTTGCAAATGTTGGTCAGCTTTCGGAATCCTTTATACCACCCAACAAGCTTATACTTGACTTGTATGTTATATATATACATTTCATTATAAATAATGAAGATAAAAACTAATCTTTTTAATAATTTTAACGAAACGATGAGAACAATATAACAAAATTAAGAAGTCTATTTTTTCATAAGGTAAAATAAAATTTAAATGACTTATAACTTTTAACAATAATTAAGGTCTCGACAAATATTTTACACGTATACTTTGAGTTCGATATTATACAACAACATGATAATGAATCATTAAATCCAAAATAAAGATATTTATAAAAAAGAGTGCGTTAACAAAAAACGCTACTTAAATAGTTAAAATATCAAAAATCAAATAAGCTATATGAACCTTTGTATATCCTTTTAAATAAGGTAAGTAATAACGTTTCAATTTTCTTTTCTAAATTATTTCTCAATTAATATGGCAACTTTTACGTATAGCAAATAAAAAATGTATACTTGTATGTTATAGCAAAGTTTGTATAATTGCGCTCCATAGCAAACATAGAAACTGTATAATTCGCTATACATATAGCGTTAAAGCAAATTGTATAAAACGAAGTGTACAAAACAAGAAAGAGAAAGACACTTGGACAGAGAACTGTATACAAACGAATTGTATTATTATAAGTGTATCGAACAATTATATACAATTTGAATTTGTATAAAATGAGAAAGAGAGAAAGACAAAAGAGACTTGACAAGGAATATACAATTGAATCGAATTGTATAAAACGAGAAAGAGAAAAATTAAATACAATTTGAAAATTGTATAAAACGAGAAAGAAAGAAAGGCAAAAAAAAAACTGGACATGAAAGTATTTTTATTGTATAATTATAAGTGTATAAGATGAAAATATATGTACTTGCATGTGTATGTACAATTTTCTCACGCTTTATATAAACAGAAACGCAATTTATACATTTCGCTTCTGTTTGTATAAGTGAAAAAGGCCAGGGTGGCGAGCGAAATTTGAAAAAATGACGACGAAATCTGGAAGAGGGGAGAGAGGGGAACAAAAATATATATATTTATGCAATTTTCTATGCTTTATACAATTAGAAATAAATTTTATACACTTGTATTTGTATAAAAAGTGAGAAAGCAAGCAAGAGATTGAAGGAGAAAGGCGAGCGAGATATTTGGGAGAGAAGCGCCTGACAATTTTTTGCAAACCTTTGCTATGGAGCACAATTAAATCAAACCCTAACTACTCCATTTATTTTAGGTTATCAATTTGCTATTATATACAATTTTCCCAATTAATACTATATATACCTTCTAAGTTCCTATATAAATATAAAGAAACCCTAAATATGGTACTTCAAATTAACTCACGCGTAAATGGATGATTAGCAATACAAAAAAAATCACAAGAGTATTAAATATATTATTACTATAGTAAAACTCATATTGATTTCTACTCATTTAAAAATGAAAGAGAATCATATATGATAAATATTATACATGATAAATACTAAATATGATAAATATGCATATATTCTACACAACATAATATATGTAAAACATTATTTAAGACATAAAATTGTCATGAAAGATTCCATACAAAACGAATATCTATGTATTCAATTTTATAGTAAACTTGCACACCCAAAATTGAAAATACCATTATTATCAGTTAGCTAACGTCAAGTTAAGAATCATATATTATATCTAAAATATACCTAAATAATATTATTTATTCACATTATGTAATTAACAAAAACAAGATCAAACATAGGAACTAAAAGTGACAACACACAAGAACAATACTGAATTTGCTACAACAAAAAAACTAAAGTTTATACAACATTATTATTTTTTTTACAAGGAACCTAAAATCAAATTACAAACACAAAGGCATAAACATACTAATATTATTACAACAAGAAACTAAAAACCAACTTCTAAAGTCCAAACACAAAACATATAAACATTCTTTACACACCTAAAAACAAGATCAAACATATTTCAACAAACAACATCAAACTACTTGAGTCTATTGCAACATCTAATCAACTTCTTCAATCTTAGGTCCCGGACCAGCCCCGGTGGTGGTACCACCACCGGGCATTTGATCATCGTCCATCGGACCACCACCACCATCACCACCGCCTTGATACATTTTCGCGATTATAGGACTGCATATCCCTTCAAGTTCCTTCAACTTGTCTTCAAGTTCATCAACCTCAGCCAATTGGTTCTTATCAAGCCACTCTGTAGTCTCTTGCACACTAGTTTCAATCTTTTCTTTATCCTCAACACTCAATTTACTTGCAATTTTCTCATCTTTTATTGTATTCCTCATATTATATGCATAATTCTCAAGTCCATTTTTGGCTTCAACTTTCTTTTTCACTTCTTCATCCTCAGATTTATACCTCTCAGCATCTCTTACCATTCTATCAATCTCATCTTTACTCAATCTCCCTTTGTCATTTGTAATAGTAATCTTGTTCTTCACCCCGGCTGTCTTGTCCTCCGCGGTCACGTTTAGTATCCCATTCGCGTCTATATCAAACGTGACGTTGATTTGCGGAACCCCTCTTGGTGCTGGAGGGATACCAGAGAGTTCAAATTTCCCAAGAAGATTGTTATCTCTTGTTCTTGCTCTTTCACCTTCATAGACCTGGATTAGTACACCTGGTTGACTATCCGAGTAGGTCGAAAAAATCTGTTCTTTCTTCGTTGGGATCGTCGTGTTTCGTGGTATTAAAGTTGTCATAACACCACCAGCAGTTTCAAGTCCAAGACTCAATGGTGTAACATCAAGTAAAAGCAAATCTTGAACTCTTTCATCACCTTCACCAGTCAATATAGCTGCTTGAACCGCGGCCCCATACGCGACTGCCTCGTCTGGATTTATACTCTTGCAAAGCTCCTTACCATTGAAAAAGTCCTGCAATAGTTGTTGGACTTTCGGTATCCTAGTCGATCCGCCAACAAGAACAACTTCATGGATTTGAGATTTATCAACTTTAGCATCCCTTAAACACTTCTCAACAGGGTCCATACACTTCATAAACATATCCATACATAATTCTTCGAATCTAGCTCGAGTAATCGTAGCATAAAAATCAATCCCTTCAAACAACGAATCAACTTCAATAGTCGTTTGAGTCGTAGATGATAGTGTCCTTTTAGCCCTCTCACACGCGGTCCTCAATCTCCTCAACGCTCTAGCATTCCCACTCAAATCCTTCTTATGTTTCCTTCTAAACTCCGTTACGAAATGATTAACTAACCTATTATCAAAATCCTCACCACCTAAATGTGTATCCCCTGCAGTTGCTTTAACTTCAAATATCCCTTCTTCGATAGTCAAAATCGACACATCAAACGTTCCACCTCCCAAATCGAAAACGAGTACATTTTGTTCACCTTTTCTTGAAGCCTTTTTATCTAAACCATAAGCAATAGCAGCGGCGGTAGGTTCATTTATGATTCTTAATACATTCATACCTGAAATAGCACCAGCATCTTTAGTTGCTTGTCTTTGTGAATCATTGAAGTAAGCTGGAACCGTTACGACCGCGTTTTTCACTTTGAATCCTAAGAAAGACTCTGCTGTTTCTCTCATTTTGACTAACACCATTGATGAAATCTCCTCAGCTGAGAATTGCTTCTTTTCACCTTTGTAAGTTACTTCAATCATAGGCTTGTCACCTGGACCTGAATATACCTGTCGATAACAATGCAATTATCATACAGACGTTCTTCAGGCTTAGACGCGGATATCATGAGGTCAAATCAAATCAAAATTGCACTACAAGAAAAATATGAATTACTTGGAGATTTTACTAGAGAATTAGTATGAAAAGACGCAGGAAACTTATCATCCTGCAAATTTTCATTCTAATTCCTAAGAAAATCTCCATGTAATTCACAGTTTTCTGATAATTTTGCGATAAAGAACTTTCACCTATACGAAAACTCTCGTCTTCTTTCCTTCAGAAGAAGGGACAATCAATACTCAAACAACTCTAACTTAATCGAATCCGAAATTCTTTAAGAAAAATAAAAATACCCTCTTTTGTATCATCTACAAGATATATATATGTGATATACGAGTGAGGTCTGAAAAGAATGAGTGAGGTCTGAAAAGGATAGATAAAGGTCCAAAAAAATCATTTTTTCGAAAGTAAAAATAGGATTAAAAAGAAAAACTATATAAAATAAAAGTATCGACAACAAAAATAATAAAAAATAACCAAAGCACTACTATCTACTCTAAATAACAAGATAGTAAAATAATAGTAACATTAAAAAACAAAAATAGTGTCATTATGATATCATAAACACTACTATCTACACATTAAATAACAAAATACTAGTAAAACAATAATTTTGTATAACACAAGTTACACCAAAAGATATATAATAACCATTGCATCTTTTATCAATTTCAAGTTATAGTCGCAAAGAATTTTCACGATCACTTCTTTATCATTAAATCGTCAATCAAAAATAAACCATCAATCGAAAAGTTCACAAAATCAACATACACATATATATATTCAATTTTTTAAGTATAAATAAAAAATTATGAAAATACTGTTAAATTCATCCGAACTAGATCACTTTTTTATTATTAAATCGTCAATCAAAATTAAACCGTCAATCAAAAGGTTCACAAATTAATATACACATATTTAATTTTTTAAGTACAAATATAAAATTTACAAAAAAGAAACTGTTAAATTCATCTGAACTCACAAATCCCTCCTAGCTAGCTCCGACCTTACTTTTTATCTTCGAAAAACAATACAAAACCTCTTTTTTTTTAAAAAAAATCACTTTAATATTACTATAACTTTAACAAGCTAAATAACACACACAAAAATAATAAAAAATACCTTAAAAGGCCATAATTTCATATCACTTTGAACAGATGGATCAGTAAATCTTCTCCCAATTAATCTTTTAGCATCAAACACAGTATTGTGTGGATTCATAGCAACTTGATTTTTAGCTGCATCACCAATCAAACGTTCAGTATCAGTAAAAGCAACATAAGAAGGTGTTGTTCTATTTCCTTGATCATTTGGTATTATTTCAACTCTATCATTTAACCAAACACCAACACAACTATATGTTGTACCTAAATCTATTCCTATCCCTTTTCCCTCTTTATTACTATTATTATTACTACTAGTAGTAGACATTTTTCTTTTTTTTTTGTTGTGTGGACTATGGTCTAGTATGTGTAATATGTTGTAAAGTTTGTATTTTGGATGTGTGTTTATATATACAAAGTTTTGAGGAAGAATATTGGAGATGGTTCTAGTCAACTGATTAAATTAAAAATATTAAATATTTATATAAAAGATATGTAATTTATGTATATGGATTAAAGAAAATAAATGAATCAATCTATCTAAGTTATTTACGTGAAGATTTATGTTAATAATGTATATTTGTGTGATTTCATTTATTGATCTAAATTTAAAAGAACGTGTTCTAGAAAAAGGTTATTTTCTTGATAAATTTTTAATTTATATTTTTTACGTAATATATTTATGATATGACAGTGTAAAAAAGATAATGTGTTTTAGATTCTTAAATTTAAGGGGTTTTATTTATAAGTTATTATTTTTAAATAAATATTGAATATTGTTTTGTAGAAAAAGTAAATTTTTCATTATAAATGAATGAATTATTAGAAGAAATTTGACATATTTAGAACACTATATTTCATGAAAAATAATTTAAAATAAGAATAATTATATTATCAATTGAAAAAACTAGAAGAAATCAATTATATAAAAATTATTAACAATTCAAATTTAAGCTTCGTTTAATTTCTCTTTAGACTACTAGAATACTTGAGCTGCTCCTGATCGATCACGTTTCTTATTTAACTTTATAATATAAAATTTTGAAATTTTAAAATTTTTGTAAGAACGACTTAAAATGAAGAGGGTAATGAATTGATGCGAAGTATTTCTAACTTTTGACAATATATGTCTAGATAACTTAACTCATTTTTATTAGGTAAGTAAACTATTTCAACTTACTAAATAATCGTTTAGATATCTGTCAAATTTATATATCACGTCAGTATTAATTATTTATGAGATAATATGGCGGTGGGGTAGGTGGTGATTATCCTAAATTTTAGCAGCGGTGGACGGTGACGTATGGCGGAGCTCACGGCGGAGTGAGGTGTCAAGAAAATTGATGAGTTGTTGAATAATATGAACTTACACGTAGCTATATATATATGAAGTTGTATGTATATTTTTTGTCAGGTTGTAAAATGGGTTATTGGGCTAATTTTTTGGGCCTAGAAATTGTCTAAAGTGGAACTTGGGTTTGATTTTACTGAGCCCAATGAGTGTTAATTGGACATTCTGCAGCCCAACTGCGCAAGATCGAGTGAATCTATGTATTACTTCATAGAGAAGTACAAAAAATATCTTTTGAGTCTGACGTAAATTATTTATGGGCAACTTTCACAAATAGCAAACAAAAAATTCATATTTGTATGCTATAGCAAACTTTACATAATTGCGCTCCATAGCAAACATAAAACTGTATAATTCGCTATACATATACAATTGTATAATTCGCTGGCCTAAATTGTATAATTCGCTGGCCTATTTCGCTGCAATTGTATAATTTGTTTTGCATACAGTTGAATCGAATTAAAATGTATGTATATTGCATAATTATAAGTGTATAGCAAGAAGATATATGTTTTTCTCGCTTTATACAAAAACAGAAACACAATATATACACTTCTGTTGTATAAAGCTAGAGAAAATTGTATTTCACTGCAATTGTATAATTCGCAATTGTATAATTCGTTGGCCTTTTTCTCTGCAATATTTGAAGTAAAATGTTTGTAAATTGTATAATTAAGTGTATAACACGAAGATATACATTTTTGCATGTGTATATACAATTTTCTCTCGCTTTATACAAAACAGAAACAGAATTATACACTTCTGTGTATAAAGCGAGAGAGGCGAGCGAGAATGGAGAGTGGCGAGCGAGATTTTTGGGAGAGAGACGCTGGCAAATTTTAGCTAATGTTTGCTATGGAGCACAATTAAATCAAACCCTAGCTATTCCATTTAATTTAGGTTATTAGTTTGCTATTATATACAATTTTCCCATTATTTATTTTGTCTTTAAACTATTGACGCTCTTAAAAACATCCTTTTATTTGACTAATTTAATTTAGAAATATTCCTCTTTTGTCATGTGACATAACAAGTGATCTCAAACTCTTGTAGGGCGCATGAGACTTTTGATGAATAATCGAGAGAAGTGTTCATGTTGCAAATCGAAAGTATATTTAAGTTTAATTAGTTAATTAAATGAACGATTTCGAGGCCTTCAGTAATCAAAGAATGGTACTAATAGTGTGTGTTGAGTTTAGAAGTGTTTTCAATACACCTCTTCATTATAAATTTTATGTAGTCATTAGGAGGAGAATATAATAAGAATTAATAAATATGATAGAAATGTTTGTCCAATTAAATAAGCTCATGATAGTTAAGGTAAAATATTTACGCACATAATTATTCAATTATAAAATTTAAAAATCAAAATAATTTAAATATATTTTTGACACGAAAACTCTAAAATCATAAAACAAAGGTGTTTTAGGAGCCGAGAAGAATCATCAACCATATAAATAGAGCAAAAGAGGAAAGAAAAGAACATCTATGGATAAGATTCACTACACTCTGTGTTAGCTCCTTCTCTGTAAACACCACCCACCCCCATCGTCCATGGCGGGTCTCACCACCAGTACTTCCTTCACCTTGACACCCATTTCCTCTAAACCCATAACCAACAAACCCCTTTTCCTCCCTTACCTTAATTCTTCCATTTTTGGGCTTCGATTTCATAATCCTCAGCTTCGTTCTTGTTCTTCACTTATCTACCATTCAGCCACTATATCCGCTAGATACGGTGGCGGAGGTGGTAGAGGAGGATTCCGGCCGCCCCCACGTTCTGAGGAAGATGAAGCACTTGATATTTCATCTATCAGGTATTTATTTATATGGTCTTGTATAGTTGTTGTGAACTCAGCTTGTGTTACATTATGCTAAAAATCTTATCTTTTTTGTTTTATTTGGTTATTGTGATGTTATATGTGTTTGTTTGGGTTCAAATTGTATTGGGTTTTTGTTGAAGATGTTAATCCCTCACGCCCATTTCCTTTAAGCCCTTAACAGCCAAACCCTTCCCCTCTTGCCTTAATGGGATTCGATTTCACTTTCTTGAGCTCCATTCTTGCTCATCCCATATATACTATTCTGCTAATGTTGGTAGAGGAGGATTCGGGCAGCCCCCGCGTTCTGTGGAAGATGAAACACTTGATATTTCATCTATGAGGTATTTACATGTTGGTGTGTAGTTGTTGTGGAAAAAGAATCTTGCATAGATGTAGTGTAACACTCTATTCAATAGACCTGACCCTTTCCCGGATTCCGCCCATAGCGGGAGCTTAAATGCACTAGGCTGCCCCTTTATTGTGTAATTGTTGTGCACTCAGCTTGTGTAACATTATGCTAAATTCTTATCCCTTTTTTTGTTTGGTTTTTGGTCTTCTTGGTTATTTTGATGTTAAATGTGTGTGTTGGGTTTAAAATGTATTGTTTTTCTTGTTGAAAATGTTGATTTTATCAGAAACTGCCTCCCTACCTCCCTACTTTGTTAGTGGTCAGGTCCGAGTACCTTCCCCGGTCCCATGGGATTACACTGGTTATGTTGTTGTTGTTATTATTTTTTTTAGCTTTCCTTGTGGTGTTTCGAAAGAGGAAGCACACTTTCCACTATCAGGTATTTACATGTTCTTCGGAAGTTGCTGTGCACTCAGCTTGTGTAACATTATGCTAAATTCGTAACCTTTTTGTTTCTTTTTTGGTTTTATCTGGTTTTTGTGATGCTAAATGTGTGTGTTTGGTTTCAAATGTATGGTGTTTCTGCGAAAGATGTTAACTTTTTAGTGTTATTATTGTGGTGTTTTGAAATAGGTCAGACAAGGTTAGGCTCATTGATGATAAGCAGAACATGGTTAGTCTGATTTCATATTTGCTTGTTGTGTTGGTTTCAAAGTTGTTATTGATTATTGATAATATTTTGCCTTGATTGGTTTTTGTTATGTAGTTGGGGATAGTGTCGAAAATGGAAGCTCTTCAGAGAGCTGAGGATGCAAGCCTTGACTTGGTATGTTTCTGTAAGACTGACTTTTAAAATCTTTTTTCGACTTTTGTGATTATGTGGGAATATATCCCTCAAATGTGACAATGTAGTCTTCTAATTTGCCTCATTTGTGCTAGAAATGTTGTATTGAATGGTAAATAATAACGTGGAGTCAAGAATTTTTTTTTATTCATGAGATGGCTAAAAATATAGCTGGTATTAAGTGTTAAACTAGGCAAAGTTGACTGGAATGATCATTGATCAATCTCGAAAGGAAGAGTGTATACCGAGTACTCTGTACTGGTTAGGGGGATAGGTCGGTAGCAGGAAGAATCGAATACTATTGCTTCAGGTTATTAGGTGTAGTTAGAAGGGAATATGATGCAGGGAAAAGAAACTGAAAAGAGTATTATGCTTATCTAGAGGAGTAGCTTATCCAGAATATTAATTATGATAATGTTAATATTGATTCGATTATGTTATTGTTTCATTTGGTGGATATCTGTAGGTGATTCTATCGCCAGAAGCAGACCCGCCGGTCGTCAAAATTATGGATTACAAGTAAGATATATCAATTAGAAGTGTTTTTTCTCTGAATTTCGATTATGATATGTACTTCTTGATTCCTGGAATGATCTCATCGCCTACATGGGGAATTGGAGTATTAGCTTTAAATAGGAATAATTGTTGTGCTCTTTGTTCCATTTCATTAGTCCTAGTTTTACTTGAAAGTTTTACTAGTATAAGATTAAGAGTGTTAACTATTTCTTACGGTTGTATAGTGATATTTGTGTTATTGGAAATAGAATAGAGAAGTAGAATTGAAAGAGTGAAAATCATGTAATCTTTTGAGTTGTATATTTCTCTCAAAACTCTACTTTTAGGGAAGTAGAGAATATTCAAGACGGCTCAATAAGAAAAGGAAGGGAAGGGAGAGTTTCTATTGATCATCATTCTTTCATTTTCTTTTTTCATTTGTTTAGGCTTTAAATTGCTTGTGCATTATTCCTGTTTGATATGATTGATCATAATGCCTTTCTAGAACCAAAGTTCAAACTAAGCTTAATAACGTTGTAGCACACTTGTCCTTGGTACAAACTGGTATATCAAACAGATAACAGAGATCAATCTATTTGAGCTTGACTTTTGATTAGTTTATTTGTTAAACTACGATCTGTGCTTGTGTAGAACTCTGAACATCATATAAGACCAAGCAAGATTCAAAAGCATAACATTTTGCTTGAATTAGGTGGATTGAGGTTATGATCCTTGGTATGCACTGTGTCATTTTTTCTTGAAGATTACGCCACAGTGCAAGTTATTATTCTGCATACCGATTTAGATAATTATATGCTGACTAGATGCAAGGAGTATCTTGGTCATGGTTTTCTTATCATTTTGAATTGCTAAAACACTCGCACTCTGATATTTTGCTTTATTTTTGCCAGTAAGTACAAGTATGAGCTGCAGAAGAAGAAAAAGGAGCAGCAAAAGAAAAATGCTGGTACATGTCTTGCCTTTTAGAATTTCTTTTTCTTTCTTTCGAAACAAGAGATCCCGTGTAACTTCCTTTAACCAATAATTTTTTTTCGATGACAGCCAGCCGCATGGATTTGAAGGAGCTCAAAATGGGGTAAGGTTCCATATCATGTATACTTAACACTGATGTTTATTGAGAAATTATTAGCTTTTTATGGTTCCGTCCCTTCATTAGATGAGTGAAAAGTTGTGATACTATGGCCATATTTTCTTCCTTCTTCTTTTTGGTGGTTCAGTATTAAAGTTGTTCTATACTTTGTATGGTATTTTTGTGTATTCTGTGAATGAGTGCCTTACATACAAATGCAAATTAATGAGACCTCTATATGTTCATCCATCAAATCCTGAGAGGTGTCTGTAATTTTGTCTTCCATTGGACTATGTTGAAATGCAGAAACGATTTGTCTCATCTACTTGCTACATTTTTGGCCAATGAAACAAAGTGCAGAAAGTATTCCCTGTGTTCATACACTTCCCTAACAGTGATAAGGGGTCTTATCTTTTCCAATGTACCAAAAAAAGAAAGAATGATACGTGGAAAAATGGTGAGAAGGGGAATTTCTAATATTGTAGTTCTCAGCATTCTAGTTAAGACTGAATTTACAAGGAAGAAAAGTCATTCTGTTGTTAGGTTTAACACACGGTAACCATTTCAATGTTACTGTTTCTCTGAAGTAAAAGACCACTATCCTTACTGTAATATGTTGTGGTATGGTACATTGTTTATATCCTGTTTTCCCACTTCTGTTTATTTTGTTATTCTTTCTGGTGTTTGAAGGCTTCTTTTGATATTGCAGTTATAATATTGATTCTCACGATTATTCAGTGCGTTTGAAAGCCGCTCAGAAGTTCTTGAAAGATGGTGACAAGGTAGCTCGGAATCATGTATTTTCAGCATGCAATGACTTCAGAGAATCTGGTGGTTTAATGTTTAAATGTTATTTATTGGTACTTCCTACAGGTAAAAATCATAGTGAACTTAAAAGGCCGTGAAAATGAGTTCAGAAATAATGCTATTGAGCTACTTAGGCGTTTTCAGAATGATGTCGGTGAGGTAAGCATGATTTCCTTTTTCTCGTGCCAAAAGTAAATATTAGTCATGATGCATTCTGCCTGCAGTGTACAAAAGATGTGAATAGGTTTAAAAGCGTGCACACTAAGATCACAGGCCGGTCCTTTAATCTAAAAACATGCAGGTCTTGCCATTTCCGATACTAAACAAAGATGGTCATGACTACATCACTATTGATTCTTTCTTAGAGCGATCAATCATCACATCAGATGAAAATATTCATGGAAAAAGTAAGCATGGAGTAATCGATAATAATCAAACACTGTAAACAACATAAGTTGGGATTTGAAATCCAATATTTTGACTGTTACTCAAGATCAGTAGATCAAAGAATAACTATGGTGCATACATGACTAAATGGACGATTTAAGCGTGTATGCTCAATCAGTCTTTTCCCTCTCTGGCTACTTAACGTCTATATTATGGTGCTATTCACAGCTTGCAACTGAGGAGAACAAGAATTTCAGGGATAGGAACGTCTTCATAGTTTTGGTACCGAATAAGGCTATTGTACAGAAAGCTCCAGAGCAACCGAAGAAAAAGGAAAAACCAGCAACTGAAGTTTCAGCCAGTGTTTGAGCATCAAATGAAAGTTTATTATAAGGGGGTTATTAGCAGATAATTCAATGCATATAATTCTCAAGAGAAAGGTGAGAGATGCACCCTGATATCTGTCTTGTATAGAATTTAGTCACATACAAGCCTGTAATAGGATGTACACTTGTGTAGTGTCTATATAACAGTAGCAAGAAACATTCAGTTTTTGTAGCAACATATAATAGGTGAAGTTGAAGTAAGTTTGAGCTTTCCTTCACTTGTTATATACTTATATTTCACATGATGTTTACGTTACGAATATGAATATTCTCTAAGCATCCAGGTCATAGTGAACAATGCTATCCCTTACCTCTACTGGCTGGTGAGAGGTAGTAGGTATCTGATCGAATTATGCACATCCTGCTGACTTAGAGATATTTTTTTTCAATTGTTGTACTGGTAGTATTTTATAGCAAAGGAGGAACTTACCTATCAAAAAGATGAACCATCAATTGTTAATTTTGTAGCTACACCTTCTATGACTTATTTTATTGGTGACTTCAAATTGAAGTATTTTGCAGCCCAAGCATCCTCTAAACATACTTATTGTTGGCACTTCAAATATAGTATCCATTTCAAAGTTAATTGTACATGTCTTTCTCAAATAGTTGACTTAATTCATTACAATTGATTTGGTGAATGTTTAGCAAAACAATCTATACAAAAAGGGTTAATGTCTTGCAAAGTTTGCTATTTCATCAAGCAATGTTGTTTTGTTATTCATATAAGGCCAGCCATGCAAAGTAATTGAAAAAGGTTAAACTAAAGTTCGATAATATCGCAAATAAATGGAAAAAAATCGAGATGGTGGTTAAAAAAACACTATTTAACTCAACTATACCCCAGATCTCTTCATCCAAAACCACCAAACAAAAAAAATATATTTTTTTTGAGTTATTTCCTTTTCCAAGTTTCCTTTTTTGCTCATGTAAAAAAAAAAAAAGAGTAAGGTTCTATGCATCTATAATATTGACTTTACCCTTTTGAAAAATTATTAGGCAATCAAAATTTTCATTAATAAAAAACTTAATTTCAATGACAAAAGCTAAAAGTATACTCTAAACAAGTTTATTTCCATATTAGAAATTAATATGGTTCTTCCACTTGACATAAAATTGACTTAATAAGTAAAACTTTTCCACTAATATTTTCATTAAAAAGCTTTTTTTGAGGACTAATAGAAAAGCCTAGACACCAATCAACAAGTTTTTTTTTTTTTCCAATTTAGAGAATAATGTTGGAAAGCATTAGAGTAAAGAGCAAAACTCTTTCATCCTAATCATGATTTGAACCAAAAAAAGCATATCTTAAACCAATGATTCAAAATAGTAACTCTCAAAAGTAAAGGATCATTGACACAACATTTGAAAACATTGTGGACTAATTTGACAAAAAATATAAAATCCCAACCAAAGTAAAAGCTTAAGCAAGAAGCTGGCAATATGGTTGTTGGTAAAAGAAAAAGAAGAGGAAGCTTAGCTTAAAGGCAATGAAGACTCTGCAACCAACACATCTTCCATAGAATGGACACATATTAGGTACAAGAAAGATACATAAAAGAAAATGACACTAGTACTACTAATCAAACATTCTTTCTTTCATTAAAAAAAATGAATCTTTAATACCATATATACCATTCTTATCACCCTCCATTTCTCACTAGAATCATCCTTAGCCATGGAAGCTAGTGCAGGTCTAGTTGCTGGTTCACATAACCGGAATGAACTTGTCGTCATTCATGGCCATGAAGAGGTAAGACATTCTCTTGGAATGTTCAAAGTTAACACACATAATAACTCCTATGTTGGTCGGACTCTTCAAAAATACTGCTAGGATCCAACATGTAGTCGGCACATTTTTGAAGAGTCCAAGCAATATAGATAATTAATGTCTTTGAGACATTCTCTTGGAGTGTTCAAAGTTAACAAATAACATGTGTTGCTCGGACTTGTGTCGTATCCTTAGAAAATGAACTACTTTTGGAGGATCCGACATTATGCACTCAGCACATTTTTGAAGAGTCCGAGCAATGTAGAAAATAACTGTGAGGATATAGATATTTGTGTTTGAGAGATTTCACATCTTTTGTCCCTCAAAACAAGGGGTCTGTGCACTTTATCTCAATATGCATCTTCCTTGAAAAGAGTGAGGAAAGTAATAACAAGGAAAAAAGTGATGTTTAGAGATAAAAGTGGATATCAACAATGTTATCTTCTATACTTGTGTCTCTGTAACAGTTAATTTATGGTGTTTTGCATTTTTGTTACATCTTCATGTTCAATATGACTAACTAGAACTGACAAAAATGTGTTGCTTTCTGTTTTTTAACCTTCTTCCTTTGTCCTTAATTTGCTGCAGCATAAGCCATTGAAGGATTTGAGTGGACAAGTTTGTGACATATGTGGGGATGAAATAGGCTTAACAGTGGATGGTGATCTTTTTGTGGCCTGCAATGAGTGTGGTTTCCCTGTGTGTCGGCCTTGCTACGAGTATGAGAGAAGGGAAGGAACTCAACAGTGTCCACAGTGCAAGACCAGATACAAACGTCTTAAAGGTATATACACATCTTGATGAATAAAAACTTCACATCCATGTAAACTTGTTCTGGTTGTTCGTGTCATTTATTTTCGGTTTTTAATTGTATTTGATGGCTTGAAGGGAGTCCAAGGGTGGCGGGAGATGATGATGAGGAAGATATTGACGATATTGAACATGAATTCAAAGTTGATGATGACCAAAACAAGAACAGAAACATTGTTGAGACCATTCTCCATGGTAAGATGACATATGGAAGAGGACCAGAAGATGAAGATTCCGCTCAGTACCCTCCTGTCATTGCTGGAACCCGCTCACATCCGGTATTAATATTAAAGCCATATCAAGTATTACTAAGACAAGAGAAAATTTTGAATATTTGAGTATGAAAGCATTTTGTGGATGCAGGTTAGCGGTGAATTCCCAATATCGAACCATGGAAATGGAGAGCAGATGTTGGGATCTTCGCTTCACAAAAGGATACATCCCTATCCAGCTTCTGAATCTGGAAGTGCAAGATGGGATGATAAGAAAGAGGGAGGGTGGAAAGAAAGAATGGAAGATTGGAAATTGCAGCAAGGACACGCGGGGCAAGATTATGATGACTCTGCTGACGTTGATATGTCCATGTAAGTAGTCACAATTGATCTTTAACATTAAAATGTTATGCAAATACATATTTTGAACCATAATACTGAGGCTTCGGAGATTGGAATAACACACTAGTAAATGCTCACATCTAGGTTGTTTCTTGGTTATTTCCTGTGCTTGGAGATACAGATACTAGCATTTCACTATTTCACATTCACATAAATGGAAGCGAAAGGAGTACTACGTATGACAAGTTATGACAGTAGGAGTAAGAAATTAGTGAAAACGAGAATGCACTTGTAGATATACAGAAATGTATAGTTAGAATTTTTTTTGGGTATAGCTATTACTAATAACTATCAGATTCACTTGATTGCAGTGATTTCTTCTCAAACACATAATTCGATGCTTAAAATAGTTAATACAAAGTGCAACATGCTCTCAGCTAATCGATGTGAGAAAATGCAGGGTGGATGAAGCAAGACAGCCTTTATCAAGAAAAGTGCCAATAGCATCAAGCAAGATCAATCCTTACCGGATGGTGATTGTAGCTAGGCTGGTGATTCTGGCCGTCTTCCTTCGTTATAGAATTCTGAATCCAGTGCATGATGCGATTGGTCTCTGGTTAACTTCTATCATCTGTGAGATCTGGTTTGCCTTCTCTTGGATCCTTGATCAGTTTCCCAAATGGTTCCCTATCGACCGTGAGACTTACCTTGATCGTCTCTCTCTCAGGTGACAATTCTTTGCAAGTCTGTGCTCCTAATACAAAAAAGAAGTTAATCCTTAAGCATGGACATAAAACCAATAGAGTTGCCAAGTTAATTTCCAACATACACCTTGTTTTCACAAAATCTTCTGTACAAGAGCTGCAAGTCAAATCATTTTCGAGAGGCTTCTTAAAGTTCTAGCAATCTTTTCAAGATAAAACTTTACAACTAGAGAAATACATCACTGACCAAAATTTTGATGTAGGTATGAGAGGGAAGGAGAACCAAATATGCTAGCCCCGGTAGATGTCTTCGTCAGTACAGTGGATCCTATGAAGGAACCTCCTCTTGTTACAGCTAATACAATCCTCTCAATATTAGCAATGGATTACCCTGTTGACAAAATTTCATGTTACCTATCTGATGATGGAGCTTCAATGTGCACCTTTGAAGCACTATCAGAAACTGCAGAATTTGCTAGAAAATGGGTTCCCTTCTGCAAGAAGTTTGCTATAGAGCCTCGAGCTCCAGAATTTTACTTCTCCCTAAAGATTGATTATCTCAAGGACAAAATCCAGCCAACATTCGTTAAGGAGAGACGAGCAATGAAGGTAAAGCTTGAACACTTGCTTTCATCAGCTAGTGCTACATAGAATTTTCCATGTCACAAGTTACAAATCTCATTGTACTTGACAGAGAGAGTACGAAGAATTCAAGGTAAGAATCAATGCACTAGTTGCCAAAGCAACTAAAATGCCTCCCGGAGGTTGGATCATGCAAGATGGAACACCATGGCCAGGAAATAATACCAGGGATCATCCTGGTATGATTCAAGTCTTTTTAGGCCAAAGTGGAGGAACTGATGTGGATGGACATGAACTCCCTCGTCTTGTTTATGTTTCTCGTGAAAAAAGGCCTGGTTTCCAGCATCACAAAAAGGCTGGTGCTATGAACGCCCTGGTAAACATAGAAACTTCTGTTATTTGCTAGTTAACACTCTAGAGTTGCATGTCAAAATTTTTAAACATCTACTTCAAAACATTATATGCACACTACATCAGATATTTCGACAAGAAATTTCGCAGAATCACAAAACATTCTTCAAATGTGATCCTTGCAGGTTCGTGTTTCAGGAGTTCTTACCAATGCACCATTTATGCTTAACTTGGATTGTGATCATTACCTTAACAACAGCAAGGCTGCCAGAGAGGCCATGTGCTTCTTGATGGACACACAAATGGGTAAAAAAATTTGCTTCGTCCAGTTTCCTCAAAGATTTGATGGAATAGACAAGCACGATAGATATGCCAACCGAAACACAGTCTTCTTTGATGTAAGATTAATCAAAATGTGGCACACAAGGATACTAAGAAAAATACTAATTCTTGGAATTTATATGAGATTAGTTTATCATGTACTTATTTCTACTACTTGAGCAGATTAACATGAAAGGTCTAGATGGACTACAAGGTCCAGTATATGTTGGCACAGGATGTGTCTTCAGAAGGCAAGCATTATATGGCTACAATCCTCCTAAACGTGCCAAGCGCCCAAGAATGGTGAGCTGCGACTGTTGTCCATGTTTTGGACGCAAAAAGAAGCTTGATAAATATAAATCTGAAGTCAATGCAGATGCAGCAAATGCTCAAGGTTTTCATATATCCACATTCCAAATATTTCAAGTTTTAAACTTTCAAATAACAAAGGAGCCTATTAAATAAGATACTCTTTGAGATTAATTTTCCCTTATTTTCCCTTTTTCTTTTCTATCTCTCCACAGGATTTGACGATGACAACGAGCTACTAATGTCCCAGATGAACTTTGAAAAGAAATTTGGTCAGTCTGCAATTTTTGTGACTTCAACTTTAATGATTGAAGGTGGGGTTCCACCATCGTCGAGCCCAGCAGCTTTGTTGAAGGAAGCTATCCATGTGATCAGCTGTGGCTATGAAGATAAAACAGAATGGGGTTTGGAGGTAATGTTCATCTTTATTTCTGTGCTTGCAAGAAAGAACTTGGTTGACAAGGGATAACAACAAATAAGAAAACCAGAACTTTTCTGAGAGTTTGACTATTACACCTTTCGGAAGCCCTTTTGAAAACTATTAACTCTAACACAAAAACAGTTATAAAGAAAATATGATAGTGCTTTTGATACAAGTATATTTCAATCTGAGAAACATGAAGGATATAAATGCTTAAAACTTCCTGTATGTGTACTAGAATGAGATACATAACAATTATAAAATAATCACCTTTATGAATATCTTTGATTGAAGTAACTGCTTTTGAACTTGCAGCTGGGATGGATATACGGTTCTATCACAGAGGATATCTTAACAGGTTTCAAGATGCACTGCCGTGGTTGGAGGTCAGTCTATTGTATGCCTAAATTAGCTGCATTTAAGGGGTCTGCTCCAATCAATCTATCAGATCGTCTCAACCAGGTGCTTCGATGGGCTCTTGGTTCCGTTGAGATCTTTTTCAGTCATCATAGCCCAGTTTGGTATGGCTATAAGGGAGGAAACCTTAAGTGGCTTGAACGATTATCATACATTAACACAACTATTTACCCCTTCACTTCTTTACCTCTCCTTGCCTACTGCACTCTCCCTGCTGTCTGTTTGCTCACTGGAAAATTCATAATGCCAGAGGTAAGCACGTGATGTTTTTACTTAAACGCCTTTGAACACATGTAGTAGCTTCATATTTCACAAGTTCACTTGCTATAATTGGTTGACTAGAACCTGCATTTCAATGATGCAGATAAGCACGTTAGCAAGTCTGTTTTTCATTGCTCTTTTCCTCTCTATCTTTACAACGGGAATTCTTGAGCTAAGGTGGAGTGGAGTAAGCATCGAGGAATGGTGGAGAAATGAACAATTTTGGGTTATTGGAGGTGTATCTGCCCACCTTTTTGCTGTAGTACAAGGTCTTCTCAAGATTTTGGCTGGCATAGATACCAACTTTACTGTGACATCTAAGGCAACAGATGATGAGGACTTCGGAGAGTTATATGCCTTCAAGTGGACTACTCTCCTTATTCCTCCAACAACAATTCTCATAATCAACTTGGTTGGGGTTGTAGCCGGAATCTCTGACGCTATCAACAATGGATACAATTCATGGGGTCCCCTTTTCGGAAAGCTTTTCTTCGCCTTTTGGGTCATTGTTCATTTATATCCATTCCTCAAGGGTCTTATGGGCAGGCAGAACAGGACTCCAACCATTGTTGTAATATGGTCTATACTTTTAGCCTCCATCTTTTCCTTGCTCTGGGTTCGAATCGATCCATTTGTGCTCAAAACCAAAGGACCAGATGTCAAGCGATGTGGAGTGAACTGCTAGCATACTCATAGTTCCGTTTTCAACGCCATGCTATTTGGAGAGCACACAAGCATATTGATATATCAGTATCCCCAGAGTGGGCTCTGAATGCAAACAAAAGAATAAACCTAGTGTGAGAAGTTATGTTTAGTGTACAAATTGTACTCAATTTTTTTGATTGTTCAAATTGTACTCGATTTTGCATATAGCTTAATGAAGTGTTTGAAGACAATCTACTAACTTTTTCTCACTTGATGACCAACTATGAGTTTTGACAGAACTTTCAAGTAATTAATCTTTGAACTTAACGAATAAAGATGCAATACAATATCTGAATGAAGTCTCAATGAATGAAGAGTATGAGTGTGCCGCATCTAAAAATTTCCATGAAAATAACACTTGACACTTGTAGATGCATGTCTACAATTAAGACAAAAGAAGATCTAAGACAAATTTATACAAACTTTTTCGCAACATATTCTATACATTCAAGCAGATAGACACCGCAGCAACTTCCCCCATATCAAATGCCTAGGACAACTTGGAACAATGAGAGAAGGACATGAAATATTATACGAGGAAAATGTATCTAAGGGCTCAACCTAGGTATACCTATTTGATCCAAAGTAACTTTCAGTTGATATTCTGCTCCTCTACACATTTGTATAGCTTATATTTAATCAATAAACTACAGAATGCTAAACAAAGGGGTGGAACAGAAAAAGAAATAACAAATAACAGACTGATATTTATTGATTATACAGTGTCCAACAATAGGCCTAATGTGCTGTCTTGATGTAAGAGTAAAATCAGCGAGATATTATGGTATTTATTGATTTTAACCGGACAACCTCACATTGTGTAAAGCACTGCAAACAACCAGTTTCCCTGACCAAAAAATAGATTACACTCTTCCCTTAACTGCATAATACTCAAAACAGTATTGTACAAGCCAAAGATTCCTTTCGCTTCAGCTTTTCTTAGACGATTTATGTTGCCTACTTGAAATAAAAAGCAAATAATGGCATGGATAAACTTGAACCTTTGACATTGTCCATTCGTAAGTGGTTTGAGCTATCCCGCTGCCCTTGTTCCTATAAGAAGTGAATCTAAGCACAATGTAAAAACACACTGGCTCCACCGACCTCCATAGTGATCCAAAAGGCTGAATAAACATCCTTTGCAAGCAAAAACAATTTTACCAATAATCCCCACAGGAACACTCTCCATCTTTGAAATGATGAAACCTGTTGGCATCCCTTACAACAATATTCCTGTCTGTAACCTTGGATACAAACTTGGTGAAATTATGGCAATCCACACAAACCCTTAGGTTTTTGATGATTCTGATTTCAGTTCTAGGTTCAGAAGTTAAAAGTCCATAAGCAATAGCTAATTTCTCACTATGAACTTTGACCATCAACTCCTTCTCCTCTTCCTCAACATCATGCAATGCTGTGCTGGTTTCCGTGTGAAATCCAGCCTCCCTCATCTTCTCCATCAGCTCCTCCAGCTTTGCGTAAATAGCTGCCGCTTGAGGATGCGACTGGTCGCTCGATGTAAAGACATGTTGGTAGCCATTGACCTCAATCAAAGTGCACCCAGGGGTCTTTGCTAGATTCTTGTTCTTAAGAACTTTCCTAACTGAAGCAGCTTGAAAATAATTGCGGTCTGCTGAATAAATGTTTGAAAGTAAAACATAATATCCGACACTTCCTCTGTCCATCGCAAATAACTTATCCGAAGCCAACCGAGCCAAGTCAGTATTTTTGTGGACCATGCATGCACCAAGTAATGCACCCCACTCGGCTGGACCTGGTTCAATAGGCATCTCGTAAATAAATTCCAAAGCCTTTTCTAGTTTTCCAGCTCGGCCCAAAAGGTCCACCATGCAGGCATAATGTTCCGGTAATGGTTCAGTGTCATGATCATAGATCATAGAATGGAATATCTTCCGACCTTCTTCTACTAAACCGGCATGACTACAAGCATACAAGACACAGAGGTAAGTGACGCCAGTTGGGGAAACTCCAGAATGAAGCATTTGATCAAACAACACCAATGCCTCTTGACCACATCCATGAAGACCATAAGCCGAAATCATAGCATTCCAAGTAACCACATTTTTCTCCGTGATGCTATCAAATACTTGCCGTGCCTCCTCAATATTCCCACACTTTGCATACATGTCAACTAAAGCAGTTAACACGTAAATATTGGACTCAAATTTCTCCTTCTTTATTAAGTCATGGACCCATTTTCCCATACTTAATGTTCCAAGTTGAGCACATGCAGAAAGTATACTCGTGATAGTGACGGGATTCGGATTTATATCTAACTTCTGCATTTCCCTAAAGAGAGATATAGCCATTTCTGTTAACCCATTTTGGGCATAACCTGATATCATGGCATTCCACGAAGCTAAGCTTTTCTTTGTGGACTCGTCAAACAGCCTTCGTGCCAATTCCATTTCATTGAGTCGGCTATAAACTGTAGTCAAAGCAGTAGAAGCTGAAGGATTCAATATCATCCCAGCTTTCACACAAAAACCATGGATAGAACATGTAAGATTCAGATGACCGAAAGGACAAGAAACGGGAATTAAACCAACAATAGTACTAGAATTAACTTTCTCCCCATGAACAAGCAATTCTCTAAATAACCTCACTGAAGATTCATTCTCATTATTGAAACAAAAACCAGCAATCATCGCATTACATGAAATCAAATCAGGCTCTTTTATCATCCCAAACAACAATTTCGCAGTTGAGACATCCTCACATTTCGAATACAACGAAATCAAACCAGTAAGAACATACTCATGAACATCATACCCCATCTTAACAGCCAAACAATGAATCAACATTCCATTCCTCAAATCCTGCAACTCAGCAACAGCAGTAAGTACCACAGCCAATGTAGTCGAATCAAACCCCGTCCCTCTCCCAACCATATCACCGAAAACCCGTAAACTCTCCTCAAAACAACAATTCCTCACCAACCCTGAAACCATTGTATTCCACAAAACACTATCCCTTTCAGGAATTCCATCAAACACCTTATACGCATGACCAATTCTTGAAAAACCCATATACATATCCACCAACGCCGACCCAACAAACACATCCGAACCAAACCCACTAACTATCACATGCCCATGAATCAAAATCCCAACTTTCTCACACCCAGATGACGAAAAACTCGAAACAACAAAAGCAAAAGTAAAATTATCAGGTTTAAGTTTATTACCTTTAAGAAGGTCAAGATAAAGGGACAACGCTTCAACCCCTAAACCATTACGCGATAACCCTCTGATTAATACATTATATAGAAAAAGATCAGGTGGGTTTGTGTTATTGAAGGTGGTGAAGAGATTTTTGGCTTTGGAAATGGATTTGAAGTCGGAAAATTTGTGAGTTAGTTTGGTGATTGTGATGAGATCGTTGCTTAGGCCATTTCGGATGAGATTTGCGTGGAGTTGATTGAGTTGGGAGAGAGTTGTAGCTTGGTTGATTAAGCTTATGAAGAAGTTTCTATCTCTTTGAGCTATGGATGCTATGGTTCTGTAAATCATTTGAGAATTTTTGCTTCACTCTCAGAGTAGACTGTGGAGTGGCGTTGACGACAAATATATATTGCTTTGGCGGGAATTGTTGTTAACGTCGTTCGTATAAAAGGGAGCTCGATATGTTAAAAGCTCCCGCTAGATGTAAGGTTCGAGATAAGGGGAGCATGTAGGGAAGGGGTAAGATAAATTGGTTTTTCGAAAAAAGAGAGCCCGAACATTTAGTTCCCGCCCATATGCAAGGTCCGGGAAAGGGGAGCCCAATGCATTGCTTTGGCGGGAATTATTGTTAACGTCATTCGTAGAAAAGGGAGCTCGATATGTTAAAAGCTCCCGCTATATGTAAAGTTCGAGATAAGAGGAGCATATCGGGAAGGGGTAAGATAAATTGGTTTTTCGAAAAAGGAGATGTGTTAAAAGCTTCCGCTATATGCGAGGTTTGAAATAAGGGGAGCATGTCGGGAAGGGGTAAGATAAATTGTTGTTTCGAAAAAGGAGAGCCCGATCATTTAGTTCCCGCCCATATGTAAGGTTCGGGAAAGGGGAGCCCAATGCATTAATCTTACATAATTTGGAAGATTTAGAAAGAGTGGAATCACAAGGGTCATTTATGTAAGAAGTTGTTTTCACAGCTCAAGGTCACGTGACAATAATTTTACTAGTTACATAAGATTTTCAGAACATTTTTCTCAGTAATAAGACTATGTTGAGTATATTGTTATTGTAAATATATAACAACAAGCTCAAAGATGATAGTATTTGGGAAGTTTGCATCTCCTCTATAATTAATGTTGAACCTTTTTTCTCCCTTTGCATTTCTTTTTTCTTGTTGATAACACAAAAAGTTACACTAGGACAAACTTTTTGCATGATATGTAATGAAGAAAAAGAATGAAACAATTCAACTTTCTCATGATAAATTAGAATAATGAAAAAAAAGAAGAAGAAAAAGAATGAAAAGGAAAAACCTATTTACTATACACACTAGCTAAAGGCCATTTGGTAAAACTAACTAATTTCCAAGTATCAGCTGCTCATCATTTCTCCAAGCTTGTTTCAACTGTATTAGATGAGACCTAATGCTATATTCTTCTACCTGCAATTATTGTCAAGTAATCTCAATAAATAATAGGTTCTATCGAACGTGGAACTTCAAACATCAAATGTATACACACACTATTCTACCCGTTATGTATTGTATTTGGAATAAAGACGGGGAGTATAAGTTTAGTGCAGGCTCGGAATGGAGATGAGAAACACTCCTATCATGCATGAACTATATGCAGATTAAACATAAGCTAGATATGCTGGCAAGTGTTATGATGGCTGAGAAATCTGACCCTTTGGGCCAACCATAGCCTTCGAAACTCAGGGATAATGGATCGCCTCTACCTTCTCTTAAATATGGACTTAGTTTGCTTGGCACAAGGCTCGAACTTGTGACCCTAAACACAAGTCCTTGAACCTTTCTCCGTTGAGCTAACCCATGGGGGAAACATGCTGGGAATTTTCTTGAGTTTCTATGATAAATACAGAACATTTTTTTGGTTAATTATTAGAACAGTGGATTGTCGTTACTGGGAATAAACTAATGCTGCTCAATGCATATTCATGCTGATCTTGAATTGTCAACCTAGAATGCAAGGATTGACGAATGGACAGACCTGAACTAAAGCACAGGAAATTTGAGTCCTACTGACAGAACTAGAGGATGACTATGTCGAAAAAGAAGAACTATGACGAGCATAAGACAGGGAGGAGTGTGAAGA
The DNA here is from genome assembly GCF_001406875.1 of Solanum pennellii. Classification (NCBI taxonomy): domain Eukaryota; kingdom Viridiplantae; phylum Streptophyta; class Magnoliopsida; order Solanales; family Solanaceae; genus Solanum; species Solanum pennellii. The sequence goes on from NC_028643.1 coordinate 915,730, forward strand.
CTAAGAAGTAGCTGAGGATTTTCTATAACGAAGGCAATAACTTTAGGGCCCTAGAATTGTGTCTCACCTGCATAGCTGCTGTTGAAGCCAACAAAGCTTCACATTCATCCAGCATGGCTCGCTCTTGAGCTGCCACATCGGCAAGTTCAGAAACCAGGCAGTTCATCCCTTCCACCTGCAAAGTGCAGAGCATAAATTTAGGGTACCACAAACAGAAGTGCCAGTACAGGAAAACTTATTGACAAGATCCTAGCAAATCATGATATCAGTTTGAGCCTTAAGCTTGTTTAGCATTCAGTTCTTCTAATAAAAAAGATTGAAAGCAATAAGCTAGGTTCTATAAATGTTTTAATACATTTCAAATATATAACCCACAAAAATCGTGCTCTTGAAAGTCACATTTTTTCATGTTCCAACTACAACAAATTAATCAGATAGCCAAAGAATGTATCATAACTTGTGATACAACAATTATTGGCAGGCCTCATGACTTCTGTTTGTGCTCAAGTAGTATTGGACTTTGGATATTCAGAGTTTCCACCAGTCAGTGAAGGCCAAAGGCAATCCAAAAGGTCTAAGCATAACAATATCAAGCCTAATTCTTAGAGAGCACTACAGTATTCATCGATAGTTTACTTCCCATGTGCAATATATCGTGGATAGCAAGAGTTTTTTTTTAGTAATATCAGCATGAGATTTCTTTTTCAAGATACATAACCCCTTCAAATCTATTTTTAAAAATCAACACTGCAGAAGGGGGCAAGATGAGATAATTATCCCGTCTAAATAATTTGAGTTGTGAAACTCTCAGTTATGTGACTATAGAACTATTCGGGTAAGTTACTAATTGCTCTGTTACAGAAGACTATGTGCTAATGACTTTTCTTTTCTCTATTTCTCTCTAAGATCAGCGCTCTGACTCTCTCTCATCTACATCCATCAAACAAACAATTGAGGATTGTGCAAAGCTAGACAATAAAAGACAAGGCCCATTCGGTCCGGTTCTGCAAATGCATTTTATGTTACTTAAAACTAAATTGAGAAGGAAAGTAAATTAACGGGAAGAAAATACACACAGTAGAAAAACTAAATTAATGTAAGAACTCACCCTAGACAATATAAAACGCATGGAAGATCCCATTGCCTGCATTACATCAACAGCTGAGCAAACAGCTTCCTTAACACTTTCAATGTCACCCTATAAAAGAACCAACTAGAATAAGCCTCCCTGTCCTAGGCAACTGATCCCAAAGCACCAAGTATGAAGTTGCATACCTTAGCTCGTCCAGTTATTGGAAGACGGAGAGTGCATGCTTGTAGGTCTTGTATAGCATGGGATAATGAACTGGTATGATCCCCTTCAATTGAAGCCCACTCATCAAGGTAGGTAAGCTGAACCAGTCATTTCCATAAAAGAATCAGTTCGAACATTAAAGCAACATCTACAATAGAGATCTAAATAGAAAATGAAGGTGGGTTTTAACGACCAGTTATGCTACTAAACCTCTCACCCCCTCTCACGAACCCCTCCCGGAGAAATATGATATAGTTACATACCATTCTTTTGAACGCTGATTTTCAAACTATATTAAGATACAGAGAAGTCGAATCAGCATAAGGATAAAAATTACAAGAAGTCTGGAATAGAGTAGGGCCTGATTACAAATTGGCTAGGAAGGAAAAAGTCAAGCTCAAACTTCTATGTTTAAAGCTTCCAAATATATGAAATCAAGATATCTAAACTCACACATTCATGTCAACGTCAAGTGTTTTGGGTGTTATAGGTTCCAGATAACAGGAAGATATCATATAGCACTTAAAAGTTGGTACATTCTTGTGGCTAGCAAGTGACTGCATCCTCCTCATACCTACTAGTTCAAATATGAAATAACCCATCGTAGACTACATTCATATAGTGTTCAATGTGATATAATCTAACACGGGAATTTTTCATGGGATTCTAAGTGGAAGTCCTGTTTTCCATCACTGCAAACATCAACCACGAGCCAGTACTTGCCCATCCCTTATACAGACAAGAGAAGAGGTCTAAACACAAATCTTCATTTTAAACTGGATGAGCCTATGATTAGGAAGTTCTAGAAAGTAGAAACTTACAATTCATAGATTTTTCTGGAAACCCTACAAACTTTAAGACTAAAACATCAGGGATGAAATTCGATTCATCTATTATAAAGATGCATTACCTGTTCATTTAGAACTGCAAAAAGCTTCAACCTCAGCTTAACCTGTTGTAGCGCAATTCTCTTTTTAATAACAGAAGTCCATAGGTCTGAGGTATTTCTCCATACATTGTACAATGTTTTCTGCATAGGAGGATAATTGAACTGTTAGTTAAATCAGCATAAGAGCACCAAATTGGTTATGAAGGGATAGATATGACAAAGCTCTCAGAGAACATCAACAAAGAGATATCAGTTCCATGATACAAATCCCAGAAAACATAATTAAATAATGCTTTAATTAGAGAGTAAAAAAGCTAATATATAGCAAGAAAATGAAAGCCAGTTGTTCTACACTATTATCAAAAGAAAGTTTAACTTGCTGCTTATGATCAAAAGTTCATTAATAATTTTCCCTCCTATATTTACCATTCGAAACAATGTCCATACGAAAGTCCTTAATTAGTTTTCCTATCATGCAGCAGTAGGATGAAGATTTTGTGCATATAATAAAGATAAACCAATTTAGAGAAGAAAATTCCATGAGGTACAACGAAACTTCTTTTTATGATTAAGTATTAAATGAAATAAGTCTAAAGGTCCTTGTAAGCTTCACAAGGGATATAATCCAACCTCAGTTTTAGCTTTCTGCGTGTGCAATGCTGCATCTGACCTGGCATTAGCATACCGCCATTGGAGATGTCTATTATACAATAGCCTCAGCTGATGAACATCTTCTATGTGGTTAGCTGCCTTCTTCCCCTTTTTGATATCTGCAATAAAGCTGAGGACAGAAGTAGCAGTTTTGGGTTGTTGCTTAGATGGACTAGATGGCCTTATCCGAGATGGACTTGGCCCTCTAGATGGCGTACTCGGGACCGATTTTGTTCGAGATGGACTGACCCCTCTAGATGCAGAGGATGATAGAACAGATGCTTTATTTGGTGATGGAAGACGTGATCCAGGAGCTGATACAGTCTGAGATCTAGCTACTGGATTCGTCGATACTGTTCTATCCAATGAAGTCGAAGGTCTGGACTTCTGCATTGAAAGTGAATTATCATCTACTGATATTAATGACAGCAATTCACTGGCAGATTTTTGCAATGGTCTGCTGTAACCATCCAATGATAATCTCCTCAAGGTAGGCGTGACTGGACGAGTATTTGGCGCAATTTTGCTATTCTTATCACTCAGATCAATACTTCTGTTCATAATACCAGAAGGTACCTTCTTATTCGTTCTACTTGGCCATCGATGCTGATCGACTAATCGAGCATTTAAACTATCAACTGGTCTAGAATTCTCTGCTTGATCAGAAGAATTCTTTCCCTTCAATGGACTCCTCCTTCTCTCAGGCGTGGCCTTTCGAGAACCCGGAGGTGTTTCCTGTCTCTGCACTACATTTGATGATGGTCTCAAAGTACGATCACATAGAGCATGAGGAGCAGGTTTTTCTCTCTTACTAACAGGTAAGGAAAACGAATCAGACTGAAAAGAAACACTCAGACTCCTCATAGTTGAGGGCCATAAAGATTCTGCCAACCTATTGCCTGCCATCTTTCTGGACAACAATTCTTCTGCAGATGTATCCTGTACAGGCGTTGATGGTGATGGACTGGTAGGTGATAAAGGAGTCGTTGGCCGTTTCCTTTCAGCCGATATAGCTCTCTTAGGTAATGAAAGTGTTGATGCAGTAGTTCCAATTCTCGTGACATTTGGAGAAGAACAACGTCTAGGGCCAGAGGAAGCTGATGGAGTAGGTGACCTGTACCTAGAACTAACTTCTCTTGTTCTTGGCCTGCGAGTATTTCCATGGTTCTTCTCAGCCTGAATCAATGGAGCTCTTTTTGCCTCCACTGTTGAAATCTTCTTTAATGCTATCTCTGATTCATACACATCCATCCAAACTATCCAGATTAAACCGCATTGATGATATCCACCCACTTTGTTATATTAATAACTTCAAAGCCATTCTTGAGAACCTCTCAAGAACCCACCTTTAATCTTAATAAATTATACACCAATGTCTATAAAGTAAGATCCTTTTCTCTGCTGTAAATCTGCCATACAAAAAAAATTGAAGCTAAAAAGTAAGATACTGAGAGAAAACTAAAATAAAAGAAGGAACAACAACAACAAACCATTTAAAAAGAAAAAGAAAACGGATGATCAAAAGAATACATCTTTACAGGCCCCCAGATCTGAAGATAAAGAATCAATAATCAGAATCCCAATCAAGAAATAGCAAATTGTTTGTTCTATAATCAGAAAGATTAATCCCCAAAATCAGACAGATCAGGCAAATATCCAGAAGAACTCCTTATGCTAATATAATCAAAATAGTATTTTTATCAAGAAAAGAATGTACATTGGTTGAAAAAGATTGTTTTTTTAACAATTGTATGCTTGCTAAAGAAGGGGAAAGAGGTTATTATTAACCTCTTCCCTCAAAATGGGGAAGTACAGGGGGAGATGGGGGTGTGGGTGTAGGATAAGAAATATTCATAGAACTAGAAATTATGCACAAGACAAGAAAAGCTAAAAGCTTCACCTGATTTTTTAAAATTATTTTATTTTAGTCCTACTTTTGGAAGTAAAGTTACCCACAATGTTTGATGATTTTTCTCTCTTTTTTACTTGCCATTCCTAACTTTGCCTTTTTCCTTCTTTTTGACCCTCCCCTCCCTCTTTCCTTGGCCCCAACAACCCTTTATCCCTTTCACGGGAGTGCCATGGTCTGCCAAGCTGGATATATAACACCAGATAGTCACAGCCCGTCTGTCTTGTTCCTTCTTCCCCACACCCAACTCCTTTTCATGAAAGGGAATTCAACTGAACTCAAACTTACACTAAGGTAACTATACAAAGATAATTTTTATTTTCTTTTTTTCACCCTCGCTCAAGTGTCTGCACATTAGATATTCATATTGAAATAAAAATTAAATTTTAATTTAGATTTTTAATTAAGGATGAAAAAATATTTTTCAGTTATCATCCTATTGTAATAATTTCTCATCTTTGTGATTTATTAGGTGCTTCATTACAAACAAACAAATAAATCAAATGAGTCTTTTATTTAATAAACAATTATTTCTCCCCTAAGATTAACTGCATTTCGGTGCATAAATAAATAATTAGTAGAATGATTTAAAATTATGAAACTTTTGTTTTTTTTTCCCAATCATATTATAAAGAAAAAATAAATAATTAAGCAAGCAAATGATAGTTATAGTTAAATATTAGGGGTTATGGGGGCGGAAATGGAGGACCACGTGCAAGTAGGATCATTGTCCATCCCCATGAACTCACAGTATAATAAATACACTCAAAAAAAATGGAGTTAAAAGTAAATAAAAATATACCTAAAACTAACATTTTCCTCCGATTTTAAGTATTAAAAAGTACATCAATATGTAATTTATCTATACATACATATTAGAATATGTTTCAATATAAAGAAAGTGATCATTTATATACTTAAAAATAGTAATATATATTTGATATCTATATACACCCTTTGTTTTACACTACCAAAGCAAACATCGATAAAAGGAGAAATCCAAAAAATAAATATTTTTTTGTTGACTATTTTGCCTTGTTTAGTGGTTATTTTTAGGAACAAAAATCAATGAAATAATGAGAATATATTGAAATCACAAGAAGAAGAAAAAAAATAGAATCTAATAATGTGTTATGGCAGATACTGTTCCTAATTCTGTGAACATCTTGTATTATTCATGTACAGACTTCCATAAAGAAGGTTCAGAAACTACACAAACAGAGTGAAGAAGCAAAGATAAATTTAACACAAACTCAGTAAATTTTCAAACACAACGACAAAAATAAGATATGTTTATTCAAATATTATATGAAATTAATCTACATTGGATTCCAAAAATAAAAAACATATAAAATTATAAGTTTTTGTACTGAAGATTTGAAGGAAAACTTAGCACAACAGAGAAACAGAGGAATTTGATTATAGAAATAAAAAACTCATATTTTAACAGAATTTTTCAAATTTGAATGAAAAATATAGGAAAAGAAGAATCACTAGTGAAGGGTCGAAAACACATCTACGTATATGAGTTTGATATAGAAAAACTAAATCATCAAAAATTAAAATGTGTTTCGAAAAATAATCGATGATAGTTATAAAAAAAATAAGTATGAAACTCACAAAATAAACGTGTTTTTTGATGAATAACTCAAACTAATTCAATTGATTTTTTTTTTGTGTGTTTTCGATACATAATCAAAATTCTGAAAAAAAAACTAAGCAGGAAGGGATTTAAATCCAGTAATTGAAAAAAAACTTCAATGAACTCATCGATGATCCAAAAAATCAAATTCAATTGCTAGAAATCAAACCTTATTCAATTAATCAAACCGACGCATCTGCACTGATAATCAAACTCAACCGGACGATAACCGCTATGAATTTTCCGGCGAAAACACGTTGATTAACTAACCGAACAATACAAATTCCAATTTCCAGTGTGAGAAATCAATCCTTAACCATCAATTAAACAATCAATCAATCATAACAAAACTCGCCGGACAAACAACCGCTGTTAAATTTTGCGGCAATATAATCAATCGCAATACGAATTCCAAATTCAAGCGTTAGAAATCAAACCTTTTAATTAGCCGTATGAGATAACAATCAATCAATCGCAACACAGATTCCGAATCCGACCACACGAAAATCAAATCAAATCAAATCAAATCGAACCAAAGCTTCTGCACCGATTATCAACCTCGCCGGACGATAACCGCTTGTTAATTTCCCGGCGAAGACACGTGAATTAATGTAGTACGTAATTCAAATACATATCACGTGAACGCAGATATATACATATATACTGTATCTATAGGTTTGAGGGGGTAGGGGGTGGGGTAGGGGGTGGTTGATGGGCGTTGAGAAGAGATGGAAAAGTAAAAGAAGACTAGGAAGAAGAGGTAGTTTGGTTTATTTTGGCGCCACCGAGTATATGGGTCGTGGTGGAGTGTAAAATACGCGTTATCTCGAAATAAATATTTGTAAATTTGACGTGACTTATTAAAGCACCTTTTTAATTGATTAACTGAATTTAATCCGATCTTGTGACATGAGTAAAATATATCCTTAAATTTTCGTTTGTGAGGTTTTAACTTTATTTTCGAGTTTTTATTAAGAGTTTCATGCTTCTACAAGAGTTTGAGTCAATTTTGCTATTTCATGTGGTAGATCGGATGTGTATATAAGTTTAATTTGTCAAGTAAGACGTTTTTTTAAAAAAAAGTTGTCAACAGTACGAGGACGAAACTAATAATTTGCGTCCAGTTTAGTAGTGTTTTCAGTACTTCTATTTTTCATTTTTTAATCAAAGGTTTCGTGTTCGAATTTAAATTCCTCTTGGTATAAAGAAAAAATTTGTTAGAAAGTGTTTTATTTTTAATGTATTTTCTTACATGAATTTAAAATTTAATCAAGCTTTAATACAAATGTTACACTCTCTTTTTTTTTCTTTCTTTTTTGGCAAATGTTAATGTCAAAGTTTTTTTTATAGAATTTTAGTAGTTCAGTTAATTGAAACGATTATATTAATGGAGAGTTGCAATTAGTAAAAGTTTAACTTTTTGATGATATAATCTATTCCTTGATTTTTTCTATTCTAAAAAAAATAAAATTATGCGAAAATAGTATAGTATTTGTTTTTTGCTTAAAAAAATTATTCATGTCTATTCTTGTCATATATATACTTTTGAGTTCGTCTCATAATAACAAAAATAAAAATAAAATCCAATAATAATAACATAAACACTAATATTAAAGTGGAATCATAATAGGATATATCTCGATTGATGAGTTATCGAAAAGGAATAAGAAGAGTTTGAAGAGAGTATAAGACTTGTAAATATTATTTTCATTTCGTGAAGATATATAAAATAACTTGCATTAAATGGAATTAAAAATTTTCCAAATTTAATCGAGTTGAGTTTGTCAACTAATACATAGACATATACTATTCTTTAAATTCATTTTTATGCATATTTTAATTAAAATAATAACTTTGTCCAAGTCTTCTCCATCCACTTTTTAATAAGAAATATTAGATATTACTTTAAAAATCAATAAGCTATCAATGTCAATGAGAATTACATGACTCAACAAATTAAACAATTATATATAATTTAATATACTATTTATTTTCATATGATACACATCATTCTACATACTTACATTTATAAATAAAGTAATTAATAGATAAATATATTTTTTCAATGATACCAAATTATGATGTTCATAAAGAAGAGTATGTCAACGTAGATAATATTTTAGGTGAATTTTATATCAAAATTGAAGAAAAATGCCGCTTAAATTAAAAAAGAAAATGTTACTTTCTTTTGAGTCAAATATATAAAAAACTTCATCTTCGTTCAATAATATTCTTATTATATATATATATATATATATATATATATATATATATTCAAATCCTCAACTATATGTCTTCATCAAAGAAATTATATTTTTTTATTTTTTGGTTGTTGTTGATAGGGCTAAATGTCATTTTAATGAAAATAGATACCTTAACTTTTCCATACGTGTACGAAAATAAATAAAGATTAACATATTTTAATTCTTAACTAATTAAATGTATTTTTTTAATTCCTTTTGGTAAAATATGTCATATATATATATATTTTTTTTTAATAAGGTCTATCGGAAACAATCTATCTACCCTTCAAAGATATGTGTAAGACTTGCATATACACACTCTCTAGACGTCACTTATGAGATCATACTGAATTTGTTATCGTTGTTGCTGCAATTGCTGTTTATTTTTAAAAAATATATATGTTTTTTTTAAATCTTTTTTTCTTTTCCTTTTTAAAAAGAAATTAAAAAGGGGACCAATTACGTGGAAGAAAAATTATGATTAGTCATGTGTTGATGATTTAACATCATTTTTAACTTAATAATAAATTAAATAAATAAATAAAAGGACCACTTGCTTTTTAAGTCTATGAAAATGATATAATTGATCATGATGAGTACATATCACGGGGAGTTCAATATTTTTATTAAAATCAAAATTAAGTCCCAAAACACTTTTAACTTTTGGCCTAAATAATATTTAGGTTACTTTAATTTGCATCATAGCCATTAAAACTTAGCCATAATTCTTGGTTATATTTATTTATATTTTTCATTATAGAATTGAAAAAAAGATGATGATGTCCAATTGGCCAAACGGTAGATCGATAAGCCATGATCAATATAGGTGTAATACAAACGCTCGAAAAATATTAGAGATGAAAATTATCTGTAGATATTTTTAGAAACTTTTAAATTTTTCGATGAATTTTGTCTCCAAATATGAAAATTCAATATCTATAATTACGAATTTATTATTTATGACTAAACGGTAAATATATAAAGTCCAAAAAAGATTTATAAATATAACATAGAAGCCTACTTAGTTAATTAGTCTATTGTATCATATATAACATAGGATTAATTATTTTGTAATTCAATTTTAATTTTCTTGCATTTAAATCAATTGTATGTTATAACCTCAACAAAAAAAATGCAATTAATGCATTCCAATAATATTACTAAATTAATTGTAGGAATTTCTTGTTGAATTATTGATTTTAATGAAACATTTTGAGTAGATCTAACAAACAAACAATTGGGAATTATATAGCCTTTGTTTCTAGTTTTAATAATTAATCTATTAATGCAGCTTTCATTTAATAAAGTGATAAAGCCATACAATAATCTAAAGCTAGAAGTGTATTTAGTTTTCATTTTTCTTATGTTAATTTTATTAGAAAAGTCTGAAAAAATAGCGTGAATGTAATATTATTTTTATGTCAAAAAGAAAAAGTAAATATTTTCAATTGACCATCAATTTACGTAAAACATTTATATAACAACAGAAAATATATATGGAAAACAATAGAGAAATATACAACAACAAATAATATGCTAATTTAAATCACAAAGGAATTAAAATTGAAGAATAAAATAATAATTAAGATAGTAATAACAATATATGATAACAAACTAGATAACACTCGACTATTTAACTTTCTATCCTAATATTCGACTTTCAAATCTTCCTTTTTAGAATCGATCATATCCTCGATAAATTAAAAATATATCATGCCTTGTCAAGAAAAATACTATGAAAAATATTCTTTCCAAAATATTTTTAAAAAATTTAGAGAAAATGATTTTTCTTTTATGGTAGAAAAAATATTTTTTTTACAATAGTTACAAAACATGGTGAAAAACTCAAAAGTCAATGGCCCCATGCTAATGAAGAAACTAAAGTGTTATAAAGTTACAGCTTTGTCTTCTTTTAAGGTTACAATTATTTATGTTTTGACCCCATTTTATTTGTCTTTTTATTGAACTACACTAATTTATCGAGTTGCGTTTAGTTATGTATTTTATTTAAAAAGAAAAATATTTAAATTTTTTGTAGATGATAAAATAGTTCAATTTTAAAATATTTTGTTTTTAATTAAAAAGTGAAATATTGAAATATAATTAAAAGAAGAGAGAGAAAAAAGGATGTTTCAATACAATATTCACATTATTTTCTAATTCAACTTTATATTAAAAGTTCTTATTTTATGTGTATATTTACATATAATTTTAGAGAACAACAAATAAAAAAAATGTCAACTACAAATATAGTGATATTTTATATATATTCATGAAAAATACTTCTCATTTATATATATTCATGAAAAATACTTCTCAAATATATAAAAAGAAAAGGATATTTACTTTTCTTTTTATTGAAAAAAAACACTTATAAATAAGGTTACATTCCAAAATCAAAATCTAATAATTTATTTAATTCATTTTTCATGTATAAAATATAGTGAGAACATTATTCTTCATTTATTAAAGAATAAAGCAAACCAAAATCATATATATGTATATATATATATATATATATATCACATGTATTGCAACTTTCATATGATGAAGTAGGGTTTTTATATATAACTTGTGAAGTAGTGATTTTGATTTCTGAATTATTGATAAATTTTAATTTTAATTCTTATAATATTTAATTGAGTGTATTTAATCTCAATCAACATTTGTTTTTTATTCCTCCGATTGTTAGTATTCACATTTTTCTTAATTATTAAATCGTTCTGAGTTTCATCATGTAATAACTCATGTATTGTGTTTACGTTACACAGTTTTTCCATATTTGACTTTCTGAAAACTAAAAACATAAATTTTATTCAATCGAAGATTATATATTGAATCGTATATTATAAGAATCGAAACCTAAAATCATTAATAATTTTTTCTATAAGCATGAAGTATTTATAAATTAAATTCTTGGGGGGTCTAGCTCAGACAATAAAGGTCCACATAACAAAAATGTTACATAGACAAAAGGACATTTTCCCCAACTTTTTCATCACAAAATTTGTATGATATTTTTCTAAAAAAAAATAAAATAATAAACACTAGCCTTTAATTAATTTCTAAGTACAATAATTAATATATTAATCATTTTTCTTATTTCTTTCAAATAATATTTTGCTTCCTATTGGCAAGTATTAGTGTTATTAATGTATTAACTCTTCAAGGAAGTTAATTCAAATCCATAATACTAATTATTTATTGATACCATTATACCATACGTTAACTTGTACATGTTTTGCTTGAATGGGTTATTTTAGTTCATTTTTTGTTCAGAATTTTGATTCTTTTTATTACAAAAATAATAATGGCATGGTCGAATTATAATTGGCCACGTATAAAAAATGGTTTTGTAAAATTATTGTTAATGGCATGAATAAACCTTTTCTTAAACGGTAATAATATAAATGAATCAAACTTTTAACGAATGAATAAACAAGCCTTTTCTAAAAGTTCGATAATATATTTGAGCCTTTAAAAAAAAAAACACTAAATGATGGGTATTCATGTGCTAGCTTTGCTAGGCCTATACAATTATGGTCACTATTATCAAATAAAGACATATCTTGTGAATTCCTTTTGTTGCTTTAATAATTTATTACCTATAATTACTTCTGATTTATTATATTATTATAAATCTAGTAATTATGATCAATTCATAGTTTATTCAATTTTTGTACTGGTTTTATTATGTTTCTAAGAAAATTCCAACTTCATTTGAATTAATATTATTTTACGTAAAAAGCGTCTTTATCAAGGTAAAATTCGTTCTAGTGTAATAACTTCAAACTACCATAAAGGTAAACTAGACAGGTCTTATGGCGATGAGTTTGATCGAGAAAATATGCATGAGTTTTTAAATCTGACTGATGATCTTAATTAAAGATTATTTTCTCAACCAACTCAATCATCATTGCGAAAATGAGATACAATATTTCTTAGTGCAATTTTATGTCATTATGTTTCAAGAAAATTCCAAAAATTTGATACTGTCATATATGTTTGTACATCCATAAATGAATATGGAACTTGTCTTTGTATTTTTTTTGAAATTGCTCAATTTTGTCCTATGCTATATTCTTAATATAATTTTACCTTTATTTTTAGAAAAAATATATATCTTATTTTCACCTTAATTCATGACGGAGTTTTAATTTTACGAATCAATTTATTTTTTTTTCTTAAAGAATTTAAACATGAGGAGTTCGAGCACTTATTTCATGTTGAAGCTTCGTTAATAATAATAACAAACATGATAATTTGCGTACGATAAATGTAAGAAAGAAATATCAAAAAATCTAATTGATGGTAAAATTAAGAAAGTTCAAATAGTATATAGGTAAAGTTGGACATTTTCCATGAATAAGTTCCAAGGTACAATAGTTCAAATTGACTTACAGTTTACAAGTTCACGTGAATCTAGTAACTTTTGTCTGTATATACTGTATATAAAAAAAAATCACTTAATATGTTTAGATATTTACTTAAATTCAATCATTATAACAAGATTGAGAGCTCACGAGTTTGAGTATTGAGAAAATAACCTTTTTCCAAATTGATTGCATTCATTCGATCCTTGGAGTCTAATTATTTTCTAAACGCCATTCATAACGAGAGCTTAGTGTACCAAACTGTTAAATACCAAAATATTTTTTTCTCTAGTTTAGTGGAATCAATTTCCAGATGAAATGTAAAATATTACTAATTTTAGTCTATTATTTACTAATTTTGGAAAACAATAAAAAAGACATATTTTGATTGCTATACACAAGTTATATTATGGACACATAAAAGTTAAATTTGATATTTATGTAATGTGTAGGTTTGTCTCTATTTATTGAATTTTCTTTTTCATTAGGCCTACCAATTGTTTTCATTATTGATTATTGTCACCTAGGCAAAATTAAACCTGCATAAATGATTGAACATTTTTTTTTAAAAAAAAATATTTATTTTTTCTTTTTCGATGTTTGATATGCATATTAAACCTCAACTAGTTCAAAATCTCAAACCATTTATTAAAAGGGAAAATGTTACCGATCCTAAGAAATCTTTATGAAAATATCAAATTAGATTTACGTTTTGTTTGCCTTTTTCAAGATAACAGATATAAAGTATACACTAATTATATACCGTTATACACGTATTGTAGATGGATCATATAAATAATATATATACATTCCTCTCTCTATTTTTAATTTAATTAATTGTATGAGATTGCTATTTAATTCAATTAACATAAAGAGAAAAAAAACCTAAATGTACTTGAGAAATAAATTTGAACATTTCCCCCCTTTTTTATAAACATAAAAAGCTACTCTTTTTATTGTTAATTTTAATAGTGGACTACATGACTATAATGTGACATATAGAATCAAATTATAAAAAAATCATAAGACCACAAAAGCATGATAAATAAAACAATAATTTTATGATCCACAAATTTTAAAATTAAAAAAAAGTACAAACAAAAGAGAAGGAATTATCAACATATTATCATGATTATCGTGGTATAGTAAGAAATAATAATGATCAAACTTAGGGCCCGTTTGGATGGGCTTAATAAAAACAGCTTTAAAAAAGTACGTTTGAAAGTGCTGAAACTTATTTTTAAAATAAGCAGTTATGCGTTTTGATAAAAGTGCTGAAGTTGCTATGCCAAACGTGAAAAGGGAAAAATGGAAGAAAGAGATGTTAAGGTTATGTGGGTAATTTGGAGATTATATAAAAATATTAAGGGCAAAAAAATAAAAATGTGGTCAACTTAAAACAGCTTATAAGCTAAAAAAAAAAGCACCCTACCCCAACTTTTAACTTTTGGCTTAAAATAAGTTTTTTTTAACTTAAAATAAATTATTTTAATATTGCAAACAGCTAAATAAGTCAAAAACCAGCTTTTAAGTCAGTTTGACCAGCTTTTAAGCTGAGCCAAACAAGCTCTTAATGGCCTTATTGATGATATTTAATAATCTACTATACTAATAACATATTGTTCTAGTTAATTATTAATTAATATTGAGAAAAAGAATATTATTTCAAAAAGTAAATAAATTAGGAAAAAAAGGGTAAAAAAAATTAAAATAATTGGGTCTACAACTTAGTTCAAAGCTGTGATCTTTATGAAATAATTAAGTATAATTACCTTCTGTTGGTTATAAGAAAAAATAAATAACCTAAATTATTATGTAAAATTTGATACCTATGTAAAAAAATATTCTATCACATAAAAAGCTAAAATACTATTATTCAAACTCTTGTTTTCAGTTTATAATACTGAAAAAGTGGATAAAGCAATGGATAAAGATACAATTAATGCATATTTTATATCATGCATAAATATATATTTATATATATATATATATATATATATATATAAATAAATAATATTATAAAATAAATAAATATTATAATATAATTAAATTACCCAAAAGGACAAAATGAGTGATGAGTAGTCATGTGCTTTGATGATTTCAACTCAATTATTAATGACCAAATCAACTTAATTTATATTTTTGCCAATGCTTTTGCATGTCTTTTTATTGCCTCAAACATGTTGGCTTCTATAGTTTTCTTGATTATTGAGTGACTATTTTTTTTAATTAAATTATACTTTGTTACATCCTCTTTTTAAGTCTAAAATATAACCAATTAAGAAGAGTTGTAGTAGTAGTAAATGGATTTTAATTCCTAATTACGGATTTCAGATTCGAGTTCTGGTTATATGAAATAATCACTTTTGTTAAGATGTTAGCCTCCTCCCCCCCACCCCTCCCTCCCCCCATAAATATGAGTTTACGCATGCCTTAATACAAGCATCGGACATCAGAAATAAAGATTAAACAACTTGATCATCAAAATTGTGATTGAGTTCTCTATGCTTTTAATTAGGTGTAATTGAATTTTTTGTGCACTTAATCAGATGTATCAACTTTTAAAAAAAATGGAGATTAGCTTCTTGAAAGGAAACATTTTACCCTCTTAATTGATTTATTCAACAAATTTAAATTAATCGGATAAATAGAGTTCGAAAACCTAGTGACTACTAAAAAGATTATAATAGATAACTAAATTATTTTGGATGAGAAGTAGCATGTGGAGTTTGTTTCTTTGGAGGGGAAAATTATAGAAAATTATTCACTTTTTTTTATTATTTTTTTTTAAAAATAAATAATGCTTGTTTTGTTGTTCTTGCAAGTAATTTTATTCATGATTCTTGTCATTTTACTTCTTTTTTTTTGGGGGGTTATTAATGATTATTTTAGTTTGTTTTATGTGGCTTGGTCCATGTGCTAGCTTAAGTTAAGAGGAAATTACATTTATAATATATTTTCCTACCATATAAATAAATATATAAATTTTGATCTCTAACCATTAAAAATTGACACTATAGTACTAAGAGCAAAATATGGCTTCAACTAATTATCTCAAAATTGAGACTTTTCTCTCCATTTTACAAGGTCTATCGAGTTATTCTTTACAAATTGATAAACAAAACAATTGATAAGTTATTCTTTTTACAAATTGATAAAAAAAATAATTGATACGAAATGAAATTATCTAAAATCATAAAAAGAAATAAAAGTCTCTTTAGAATCGTTATGATATAACTTAACATGCCCTCTTTCCCACCCCCTCCCTCCGCATCCTTAGAATAAGCGATTAAAGGGCGTACGTCCAGACCTCACAATTAAAGCGTGAATAACATATATCATAATAGCTCAATATTGAAAAATACAATAATGAAAGGAACTATCTTTAATATTGTGTGAAAATATGAACTCGGTGCTAACTCAAATCGAAGTTAGCTCATGAAGTGAAAATGATGTAATATTATACAAATGTAACAATTTAACAATTTTAATCCCTTGATTATTATTAAATTTAGATTTAGATTTTTAAATATACGACTCATCTAACCTTTAAATTATTAAACTTATAACATTAGAAAGTAAAATCAAATATTTAGTAATTCTTCCCACTTAATCACATCATAATTGTATCTTCTAAATTAAGTTTCTAGTTTTTGATAAAATTGATTATTTATGATGATGAATTAATTAAATTTTGATTACCAATCCATAGAATAATCATAAAGAAACACACCAGAATGTCTACATAATTAA
The DNA here is from genome assembly GCF_001406875.1 of Solanum pennellii. NCBI lineage: Eukaryota > Viridiplantae > Streptophyta > Magnoliopsida > Solanales > Solanaceae > Solanum > Solanum pennellii. The sequence continues at coordinate 932,484 of NC_028643.1, forward strand.
CCAAGAACAAATAATTGTTTACTGATAACTAAATTTTCCTTTTCAACAACTTTTTAATAATTTGTAAGTTGTTATAAATGCAAAGCTAGATAATTAGCACTTTATAATTACCATGGTAAATATTAAAAGGACTAACAAATTAAGAAAAAAAATTCACTTTATTTAATGAAAAAAACCATATCAATAATTAGTTTGGAGCTTGATATTTTTCTGTTTAATTATATACTTTATAAAAGTTTTAAATAAAATTTAATATTTAAGTTTCTTGAAGGTTCTCAATTGGGCTATGTTACTATGGTCCGGATAGGAAATTGGCCCGACTCGATAATTTAAGATATCTCATAGAAAATTTCAAGTTAGTTACGTTACGTCTATCCTTATTATTTTTTATAATAATAATAATAAATATGTATTTCTTATTTTACTGCAAAAAATCATTTAGAAAACCCATGATTTACGTTATAATGTACAATGAATCCATAGCAAAAGAACAACAAATTGCCAATTTGTATTTTTGTCCAAAAAAAGACTAGGCTTGTTGTCCACAATTTGTATGATGAAGACATATCATATGTAATGTGACTTTCAATTAATAAAGTGAGATTTTTGTCCCTTTTCTTGATAGGCTTATTTGTCAATATATTCACCCTCATGGTATTTGTGACACTCGTGACGAAAGGGCGGACCGATAAAAAATCAGTTAAAGAGAAGGATTGATCAACTTTTAAGTTGAAAAGCGAATTAAGAAGGGGTTCTAGATGAATCTCATATTGAACGAAAGAAGAAAGTAAAGAGTTTTATAAAGTATAATTAATAGCATAATTAAGTTCACGAATGCATGCACGCTTTTGAACTTAACAATGACGTGAGTCTAGTGATAATTAATATATGTTATGAACTTGAATCGTAATAATATATATATAAGAAAATTAGAAATCAGTCTTTATTATTACGTTGAACTTACCTAGTACAATTTACATTTAAGAAGTTAAAAATGGTAGTGTATACGTAGTTTTACATTTAATTTTAAAAAATAGAGAGTTTATTTCTGATAGATTCTCAACTGAAGTAAATGATTTGAGATATACAATAATAATAACAATAACATACCAGTCAAATCCCATAGGTAGAGTCTGAAAAGAGTGACGTATACACAACTTTATCCAAATTTTAAAAAAATAAAAGAGATTATTTTCGATTTTAAAAAAATGATTAGTCAACCAATAAATGATGATATTAATTTGAGAAAAATGGGGTCATCATTCACTTAGTTTCAACAAACATTGAATTGATTTTGTGCAAATTTAGAATTGGTAAAATGTCATTAATGTTTTAAGTAACAAAATGATCTTTAATCCAAAAAGGGAAAATGAATTGAATAAGAATTTCCTATAAGAAAAAAAAAAGGAATATCTTTAAACCAAAAAGGGAAAATAATTTTAATTTTCAACCCACTATAAATATGTATTAAAAAATGTTTTCAGAATAGAACTCAAAATTATTTGAGAAAAAAATGGTGTCCATCACAAAGCATTTGATTTTTTTCACTTTACTTGTTTTTGTCATCTTTCCTAATCATAAATGTAAGTATAATTAAAAAAAGTTAATTCTTCATTAAGCCTTTGAAATTAAAATTAGCTACGAATTTCGTCGTTAAATTACTAGCTAGTAGCCGATATAATAATTTATCACTAAATAGGATTAGCAACAAACTTTACTGTTGAACTACAAAATTGCCTAATATATTGCAAGATAAAATTAGTGTTTTATTTTATTTTTCAACTCGATATCTAATATTTGTATTGTAGCTCTTTGTAAGGCCCATTAAAAGGTATAATACTCCTTACTAGACTTTTTTTCATATCTATATATAAAAAATTAAATCTTTTCGCTTCTTGCTTTTTCTTATTCTTATTATATATATATATATTTTGAGTTTCGATTCAACCATCGATAACCTAATTATTACTCGAACCTATTTCTGATTGAGATTAGTGGATGGATTTTGTTCGTCTCACCATAATTCTCAACAGTAATTAAAATGAAATTAACTCTGATTTAATTATATTGGCTTTTTTTTTTAATTTGCCTCTCATCTTAATAATCTTTTTTTTGTTGTTTTAATTAATTTTATCTTATGTTTTAATATATAGGTGAAGAAGTATTTGATAAATTGAGTATCAAATATGGGAGAAAAGATGGGATACTTATTAATCTTGGCAAGTGTTTCCAATTCACAATTAACCAATGGTGTTGTGATTCAACTACACCAGTAAAGTGTTATGATTCAATGGAGCATTGTAAACAAAATTGTCCACCATGGACTACTAATCATAATTAAGATTAATTAATTAACAAATCCTCTTCTAATTAGAGTTTTTGTTAAACATCTTATGAAGCTTCATATATGAAATAAATAAGTTCTTAGAGTTATTGCATAATGTATTTTTTTAGTTCTTGGGTTATTCGCTCAAGCATATTTATCGTTTGATTAATTAATTATTCTGTTCTAATACCTAAACAAATCGAACTAACAAAATCAAATAAAACTTTTCATATCATTTAGGCATAAAATTGTCCATATGGAAGCATACGAGGGTAAACTTCGTGGAAGATTCTAGAGTTATGAAGAGATTTTGATACGACTCTAGAATATACTCTTGAAAGACCTAGAAAACTCTAGGCCTCTATAAGAATTTTAGAAGTAGGTTTATTTACATCTTCGCGATCTAATTCGAAGAAATTTATTTGAGCTTATAAGATCATGGTAAAGTGATATCCCGTTAAAATCTCTTTCAAACTTTTCCCCTAAATAGACAAATAATCTCAAGTTGCAAGACAATGTAGAGATAGATTACATAATTTTTGTTCATTATATAATGGCCACACATCAACAACAACATAGACCACATACGTTTAGAATCTACTCTGAATCTTGAATTCGCCTCTGATTGTGACGAACTATATATGAAGAATTGCTAGATCAACAATGAGCGCGGCATATGTTTTACACAATATAGTGAAAACAAAACTAGATATAGTTGTGTCAATATTTTGCAACTCCAGCACTGTGAGCCTTCCCTAAAATCGACTCGATGCTGCCCTTGAAAAGACCTAAGCTTTTCGCTAAAGCAAAGCCGCTATACATGCCATCAACAGCTGCACTTACTATCCCGCCAGCGTAGCCTGCTCCTTCTCCGATAGGGTAAAGCCCCTTTAACGATGTGCACTCGTAAGTGTCAGCACTTCGCGAGATCTGGACAGGGGAACTAGTTCTTGTCTGTAATGAGAAACAAATGAAAAGTTACCAGTTTTGGTTCAAGAAGCAAGAAATGTGCAAGTTATTAACTTGAGTTCAATCTTAAAGGGTCATCAAACTATTGGAAATAGATGGACAAAGTTTTGTAGTCAGAGGAGTTATTAATCTTTTGTTACGCCTCAAATTTTAGGACTTACGCCTTATGGATCTATGTTTCTAATTTACGCCCCAAAGCGTTTTTGGTATGCCGCGCCCCGAGACTCGCCCCGGGACTCGCCCCCAGAACGATTTTGAAATCACTCGGTACTAGCTAGTTTCCAGATACAAAAGAACGGAAAAAAAACCTTTCGAGTGAAATAACAAAAGATAAGTGACTTTTCTGATACAAAAGCAATAAGAGGGACTTTGTTGACCTATTTCCAATAGTTCTGTTTACGCGATCAACTCTCCGAAAATCCATATGTAAGGATAGATTATATGCTTAATGAATTTAGAAGCATGTAATTTCCGAAACATAGAGCAAGTAAGCATATGATTAAATAAGTTGGGTACATTACCTCTACTCCGTGAAGAAGAGCACTATTTGAAATAAATCCCGGTAACTGTAGTTCCAAGTTCAACAGAAATGATGTTAATTTTCCGAGACGAACATTTAGTGATAATGATATATCATGTTCGCAAGGCAGGAAAATACCTCTTTGTCAAACTTCAAAAGTGATTGTTGTAAAGAGCTGGTTATGTGACTAGGGAATAGTTCATGGAGATTTGTTGCCTTAACTCCTAATCTATAACTGGACGATGGCACTGACGTCCCTGTAAAACAAATTGTAAGCCAGATAAGTATTTCTAGTCCGCTTCCTGCTCTTCCAATTCAAAAGGACTTGTAGTAAAAAGTGTGTAGTTAATAGTCCCAACAGGGGTGCGGCATCCTCCTATAATAGTAAGCAAGAGCAGCCAGACGAACTACTACAGTGAGTCTAGTATAGTCAAACCTCTCTACAACGATGTCATTTGTCTGGATATATTCCAACTTCTCACTGCTGTTATCGAAAACATATAATGTAACATAATATGAAAGTCGGTTTCAAAGAAAACTTGACCGTTATACTGAAATGTTGTTATAGAGGGGTCTGACTGCAACTAAATGAGTGATGAACCAATAGAAGTGGTAGCCATGGTATTTACTCCAAATATCTAAACCCCCAATAATGCCACCAACCCCAACAAAGAGGTTTACCTGACAATTTGTTGTCGAGAAAATCGGTCACTGTTTGAACAGGTACCACGAAATTGCCTCCGCCCATTGCAGCTGCCCTTCGCTCGAACATCCTCTGAAATCATACAGTCGAGGTGTAAATACTTGCAAGTGAAATATTAGCAAATGATAAATGTCTTTAGTTTATACTTGTTATTGCATAAAATGTTATGGCTTCTATCTTCTGCCATCAAGATAATGCTGCAATTGCCAATTTTTCCAAAATAAATTGACTTTATTTCTCTTTCAATGTTAGAAATTACTCGAAAGTCAAATCTTCAGATCTCGTTCTATTTGATGCATGCCAATCAAATCAAAGTACACGAAGTAAATAACCAATCAGCTCAACCGCTTCTCTGAGGCAAAGACGAATTCTTATAAATTGATTTTTCTTCCCTAAATGTTGGTAATTATCTGCTTAATTTTCATTAATTCTCAAGAAGTTTGATATGAACCTCAGAAATCCAAAACGAGTTCATAATTACATGTTTATTTCTAAGCGACCAGTATGGACAGTTAAGGAGTACCTGAAATTCAACACCAGCGAGAGGTCCGTGCAAGTCCAAAGCAGCAAAATCCTTTGACGAGACTGTAACAACAAGTGCAGCATTTGCCCATTTAGATGACCGTCGGGAAAAGGACATCCCATTGATACAGAGCTCCGATGGATCAGTACTTGTTAAAACTACCTGCCAAAATCTTGCCAAGTAAATTATATCGAAATCGACACTGAAGACTATTGAAAATACATGTCTTTCGGAAATCACCAACTTAACATAGGCATATAAACATTTCTAGTTGTTGTCATCACTAATCTACATTGTCCGTAAGTTGGGTCCAGGGAGGGTAGGATGCACGCACACCTCACCCCTACCTCATGGATGTAGAGAAGTTGTTTTCAATAGACCCTCGGCTCAAGTGCAGCAAATCAAAGTAGTTATGAAGAAGGAAATTCGGCAGTAATAAAAAGCAATTGTTGTACCTGGCCACCAGGACACATGCAAAAGGAGTAACAACTGCGATTTCTTGGTGCAGAATTTGAAGGCAAAGCAATAGCATTTGTATCAACATATTCAACAACCTTGTAATCAGCAACAGGAACTTTTCCGCGTCCACTTTGAACTTCATTGGCCAATCCAGAATACTGAATATTATTGGACCAAAAACACGAATTGTTTTCATGTTAAATACCACGTTATAATTGAACTTAGAGAGGAAAATAACAAATACTGGCTCACAGATAATGAAATAGCTTAGGAAGTCGAAGGACAACTCTGAAGTGCAAGAGGGAAAGAGTTAATATACTATCACAAATAAATTAAAGATTGATTGTGTTCAGTAACAAACCTGTATGCTGTTTATTAATTCTTGAGGATGCTCAACCCGCAGGCCGACCTGCAATTAATACGATTTATTAGGAGAATGATTGTGTTTTTGCCAATGATGGAATACCAACGAGATTATAGCAGAAATCAGAACCACGAGAGTCAATACTAATGAACCGAAGACATCAAGCCAAAAAAACGGACAAGCTCACAGACAACCCAAAGACAGGATTGCAACTCCTGCATGTCCTACCAAGTAGTCCAAGGAATTATGATTTCTCAAAAATAAAGGAAAAAAGAAACCAAATGGTTGATAAAAGTGAGGTTTTGATAACAATATAGAGATGAATACAATTCAGACATTTCCTTACTTCCGCTAACCATATTTTGGATAAAACTCCACAAGTGAAGTTTCTTTTGACAATTGGTTAAATAGTATTCTTCAGCATTAAGGAAATGTTGGACAGTTCCAAGGCCTAAAGCTATAAGCATATGTACACTTTAGATAAAACACAAAAATTATAAATGGAAGAAAAGAGATACAAACTATATATATTTATTATGGACAGGAGCTCACAGCAAAATCCTTTTCAACAAGGCTGACCCCATGAGAAAGAAGCATCTGATAGGTATCGCGTGCAGAATGCCCAACTGCAAGAACCACTGCATCGTACCCCAACTGCTGGTTCATGAAGTGTGAGCTGTTATCTCTTGAATTAGAAACTTTAACACCCACCACATGCTTATCTTTGACAAGTAAGTCATCTACCCTTGTTCCAAACATGACGGTGACCTGACCATATCAGCAATAAACGAAAATTCTTACAAGTCTAGAACTTTCACATTTCTTTCCTAAGAGGCATAAGTTATAAATTACTTACACCCAACTTTTCAAGGTATCGACGGAAATTTTGAAGAAGTGGAACCAGTTTATCAGTTCCTAGATGAGGTTTTCCATCAACCAAAATTTTCTGTGGAGCTCCAAAGTGGACCAATGTTTCCAAAACCTGGAAAACAAGATCAAGGTTGAATGACAAGTATAATTGACAGAATAAACACATGTTAATTAGCACATGGAAAAGACTGCATATGTAAACAATCGTAAGTACAATTTTCCAGGATTAAGCAACTTACTGCTAAAACACTACCGCTGTTTCTTCCAATTCTAGTAACTAGCTTCCCGTCGCTCCAAGTACCTGCACCACCCTGTCACACATAAGTCCTTCGTAAATAAGTAGCTAATGAGAGCCAATGTCTGTAACACCATACAATCTATTTGACATCAGAAAACGGAGGTGGAAAACCAGTAAGGTGCTGAAACTGCATACATAGCTAAATCACTGAGAGCAGTTACTCGATCCAAGCACTAAACATCTCTTTTCAAATCTCACAGTGCAAGTACAGAAATACAGATTTGATTAGAATCAGATTTGACATCAATCTATTTCAAAGCAAAAAAAAATGTTCAAAATTAATATATGGCCTGTACAACATCGTTTACATCTAAAGAGCAAGGAGAAGATGAAGTATGGAAGAAACACAGAACCAGAAATATTATCAATTTAAGGGAAGCCTGGTACACTAAGTTCCCAATATGCACGAGGTCCAGGGAAGGGATGGACCACAAGGGACTCTTGTATGCAGCCTTACCCTGCATTTCTGCAAGGGGTTGTAACACCAAGCTCCCTTGGAATATGTCTATTTATACAAGAGTTTCAAGAATAATTAGAAAATTATTTTCATTTGTTTAAGGGCAGTCCTGCTAGTTTTCACATCAATGGGCAATATACTGGTTAATAGCATAATAATAAGTCAAACAGCTTATCCTCTAACTTAAACAACCAATTTGCTACATAGTTTACTCCAATAGTTGAAGTAGATGAAAATCTAAGTGCAGCGCTAAACATGTTAGTCCTGTTACAATGAAAAGAGACCCTATAGAATTTTAATCAGGTCTAACAGGAAGTACTACGGCAGTTAAAGGCTGGTATTATTCGGAATACCATGAAACCCCAAAAGAATTCTACTACGGCCAAAAAGTTTCGCATCTACATCTAGTGAGAGTCAGCTTTCACATTGAGTGTCCATGTTTTGTCATTGCAACGACGAAAATTAGTTCTTGAAAAGTATTTTGAAATCATTAAAATCAAAACCAGTTATCAACTTTATTTGGTATTGTTGCCTAAAAATACTTACCCATTATATATTTGTAATGTCACAAATTCTTTCATGAGCTGCAACAATATAAGTCAAGAATAGTTGCACAAAACAAAAACAGAGGCAGATTGCAGAAATTAATCTCAAGAAGCTGGAAAAACCTTTGAAGGAAATAAGTGAATCGGGATATAACCTCCCCAAAGCAAAAGTTGCTCTCCTCTTGCAATATCCGTCGAACAACCAGAGCACCAATGTCACGGCCCCTTTTCTCAACGGGTTCTCCCCTTTCCATCAGTGTAACATCTGCTCCAAATTCAGCAAGGACAAGAGAAGCAAACAACCCTGCAGGCCCACTTCCAACAACTGCAACTTTTGGTTTTCTATAACTTGCATTCATATGTGATCCATTGCAGAGATTTCTATCTCCGTGTTCTGAAGTAGTTGCATCCTGACCCGACTTTCTGCAAGCATGTACAATGCTCATTATGTCACCAGAAGTCCTGTCATGAGGCAAATGCTCAATTAAGCCAACCTTGGGTTCCAATTCAGAGATGAATTCCCAAGTACGAGGCTCTAAATTTAGTAGTTTGTGGACATCCACATCAACTGTATATACAAACTTCTGTTCCTTTTGCAACTGCAATGAGGTTAATGTAGAAGTTAAGTACATCAACAACTGTAACTATTATATATTTTGTTTCAAGCAATTCAATGCTAAGGCTACATAATCACTAGTATCATCGTCCCTACAGTCCTAAACTATAATCAAGGATACATCCATAATAAGCTCAATTACATGAGCATCCTAAAATGGTAGAAATAAGTAATCGGCAATCATTGATGGAATATGCTCTAGGTCTGAATATGATCTCTTTTTTCCCACCATCTTTCCTTCAATTCAATACATTATAGCATAATCAACTTAGGACAGTCAATGTTCATTGAAGACTGGAAGGAAATAAAGCAAAGAGCTAATGATGGAGAAAGGAGGACCTGGAAAGCATATACTAAGGAGCTATCTCATCCACAAGTATATACTTAAATATCTTAATTAGATCACAATAAACAAGATTCTGTCAAGTTTTTAATTGGAAACATGCAATTGATTGAAACAACTTTTTTTATAAGGGCAATTGATTGAAACATTTTAATCTATTGAACTACTTTAGTACTTGGTCCAAAAAGTTCTACATTCGTTCTCCTAAGTCTTAATGGAAGGATGCAAAGATGTCTTTTACATCTCAGCTTAAAGAGCTTGAACTGCAATAAATAAATGAAACTATAGATGGTGGGGTATTTGGATAACTTTTTTCTGGTCAATGTGATCATGATCTTTGGGTTTTTGGATATGCCAAATCATATTTTGGATTAAGCACATTTTTACAATGGATGGAAAGACCCTACAGATTCATAGTCTAGATTTTTCACTATGGTTGAATATATAATATTAGAAAATCAACGTGCAGGTTACTTGATACAGAAGCAAGAAAACAAAAGCTGATATATATAACAAACTCAACCTTGATATAGAGGGAATGTTTCAAAAGAGTTGCTTTGAGGAAAACGAACCTTGCGAGCATCAAAAGATTTTCTAACAACTTCAAATGCCTCCTGTGGCAACATTGAAGCAACCTACAAAATAGATAAGAAGAGAACCTTTTGACATCAAATGCAAAAATCTAAAGCTGACTGAATCTACCGGAATCCAAAATTTAAAATACAAAAACTCCCTCTGCCAAATGTTGACTTTTGAAGTCATAACAATAAATTTGACTATCAATTGACTTATATGTATCCTTTCTAACTAAATACATAATATTGACAGTTTCAACTACAAGTGTTCTATAAAGAGTGAGCAAACAGACCACCAAATCAAATTATGCTATTTAATATGAAACTAATTGAACAGAAACTCAAAAACCAATTCTCATTTTGCAATTTCTATTACTTTCACTCAACAGAAAACTCAAGTATATTCTAATGCTCACTGAATTTATTTCTACAAAAAATTGCTCAGATGGGCGACCAAAATGTCTTTACTAAGTGAGACTAACTAAACAAAAACTAAAAACACAATTTTTCATTTTCTACTACTTTCACTGAATAAGAAAAAATTCAAATATATATTCTAAAGTCCACTTAAACGGAAATTTAAGAACTTTAGCAATTTCTACTACTTCCTTTCAACAAAAAGAAACTCAAATATATTCTTAAGTTAACCTCTTCACCGGAAATTCAAGAACTTTAGCAATTTCTACTACTTCCACTCAACAAAAAACTCAGATATCTTCTAAAGTTAAATTATTTAACCAGAACAACAACTATAGCAACTTCTACTTCTTTCACTCAACAAAAAAACCTCAAATATATTCCAAGTTAGCATTTTAAACAAAATTTCAAGAACTTCAGCAATTTCTACTGCTTCAACTTAACAAGAAAACCTCAAATATATTCTAAAGTTCACATTTTTCCAGTAAATTCAAGAACTTTAGCAATTTCTACTACTTTCACTCAACAAAAGAAAAACTCAAATATATTCTAAAGATAACATTTTTATCTGAAATTCAAGAACTTTAGCAATGTGTACTACTTTTACTCAATGAAAAACTCAAATACATTCTAAATTTAACTTTTTTACCATAAATTCAAGAACTTTAGCAATCTCTACTACTTTCACAAAACAAAAAAACTCAAATATATTCTAAAGTTAACAATTTTACCAGAAATTCAAGAACTTTAGCAATCTCTACTACTTTCACTAAACAATAAAACTCAAATATATTCTAAAGTTAAACTTTTTTAGCAGAAATTCAAGAACTTTAGCAATCTCTACTACTTTCACTAAACAAAAAAACTCAAATATATTCTAAAGTTAAACTTTTTTAGCAGAAATTCAAGAACTTTAGCAATCTCTACTACTTTCACTAAACAAAAAAAACTCAAATATATTCTAAAGTTAACATTTTTACCGGAAATTCAAGAACTTTAGCAATTTCTTGGAGTAAAGCATCTGAGACACCTAAGAAATCTTTTCCAGGGTCTTTATGAACTGAAACACTAAGCTTTGAGAGCCTCCAAATCCCTTCAAATTTGTTTTCAACATCAACTTGAGCTTCTTGTTGCTGTTTTAGCTTCTTTTTCTCAGATGGGTACCTCAATTTTCCTCTTCTTTTTACCTTCTTTGAACATGTAATGCAAAAGGGGTTTGAGTATAATGAAAAAGATTGAGTTTTTGGGAATGTGAATTTGGGATTTGAATTCAAGAAAGAAAAATGAGAAGGGACTAAATTTTTGGTAGAAGCCATGGACATGGTTGAAAATTTGGAGGAGATAAGATTTTAGTTGGGATGTGTGGGGTTTTAGAAGGGGTTTTGGTTATAGATACAAAATATGTAAATTTCTAAAATCCCTCATATCAACATTAATAATAAATAATTGTTTCAAATTAGTTATTAATTTTACAAAACTAAAACAAAATAAATTAATTTTTCTTATTTTATCCTTACTATTAATAATTTTTAAAAGTATAATAATCATAGAATTAAAAATCTTTTTTCGCTATAATAGATCGTCTTAACTGAATTTATAAGATTTAAGCTTGAATAAAGTTAAGACGCACATATTTCAATGATATCTAAAAAATTATTATAATATATAATTACAAACATTTATCTATAAAAGAAAACATTTTAATACATATTTTATTATTTAAAATGTAATAAGATAGATATTCAGATATCTTATTTATAAATCATAGTTTGTCCATTTGACAAAGTTTAGATAGTTTTCATAAATTATAGGATATTCATGTTTATTAAGAAAAAAGTACTAACTTTGTATAGAGAATTTCAGCTTCAAAACATGATTTTTTAAGCCAAAATTTGATGTTGGCATTACCATAAGAAATACTTGGCTATATTGCCACATCCCACAGCAAAATGAAGAGTTATAGTGATAGTTAAACTGAATGAACATAGCAATGGCAATAGAAGCCAAAATTTGAGAATCAAACCAAAATTATTAACACAAAACAAGCATTCATCAATTTCAAGTAGAATATACATAAATCAACTTAGGAACTTCTCTTTTTTTACACATATAGCTAAAAAACAAGTTTCCTAAATGCTTCTTTTTCCCAAGGAAGAAGACCAGGGAAACTGCAGCTTCCGATGATTGTAACCGACAAAATTAGTTCAGGGAGATGTTTTCCAGTTTCACCTCTTTCTCTTGGCAGCAGCTCCAGAACCCCGACCACCTCTCTTACCTGAGGATTCAGCGGTTGCACTGCTATTAGAACTTCCTCTTCCTCGTCCTCTCCCTGCAGACGCCTTCTTGCTACCTGAACTCCCGGTACCCTTCAAGTCCATGTTTACTTCGATCCCTGTTGTAAAGGAAAAACAGATCCAACAAAAAGATGAGAAAGTGTGTTGAATACTTGCAGAAGAACACAGAAGACGATGGGATTGTTATAGAATGTCACTAACCTCTCGAACTGAGACTCTGAAGATCGGACTGCAATTTTTTCCCAACATCTGCTAAGTTAACCGAAACACACAATAACATAGTTAAATACTACTTCCAGTTATTGTAAAAGAATTACACTGTTCTTCTATATTAGAGACCTACGAATGTTCTGAAAGAAACTGGTATCCATAATGAGATGTACAAACTTCATTGAAATAAGAACAATAGAAAACGCTTACTGCAAAGACACTAAGGAAGAAAACTATAATGTACATGATTCTTCGTAACTGCTATTTTCTTAACTAAAAGATGCAACTCATACCGAAGGAATTATCTTATCTTTAAGATTCTTCAGTCAACTGTAATGGTAAAATTATTGCATGGTACACTACGACACGTTCTTTTAATGGGCAAGCTGAGTAGGGGGTTTACTTACCTATGTCTTCTGTATCTGATGAATTCTCTTCATCTTCAGCAAGTGTTTCATCATTTTCTTCAGCTACACCTTCATCTAGTGGCTCCAGCATTGCTGCAACGCGCTTCTTAGGAGCTTTTTTAATTCCGGGAAGGGTAATTAAATCTGCTGTGCGAATAACACGTGATTTGCTTCCTTTGTTGTATGCTTTTGTCAGTGCCGCTTTCACAGCAGGCTGTACACCATCCAGAAGATTCGGTTGTCCCTGGTGAAAAATGCAGTCAACACATGAGCAGATTTTAAAAGTGCATCACAAAATTCTAAAAGTGCATCACAAAACTAACGAGAAGACTGAATGGGTATACCTTGAATTTTGATATCTCCACAATATTATCGAAGTCCTCCTGGCTTATAGAGTAAGAATCCATGAAAGCCACAACATTCTCTACAGCTTCATCCTGGAAATTACATTCATATATAAACTAAGCAAACCAATATACACAATGAAATGCAGGTTAAGCATGAATAATCCACCTTAGGCAGCACTTTTAATGGATCTGTCAACTTCTTTCCAAGAAGAGAAAAGTAGTCAAGTCTCAGGTTTGCCCTGAAATGTATGAGAAGATGTATTAAGCAACTGCCACAGATGCATAAAGACTATTCTACAGGCTTGTGCAGGAAGAAATGACTGGAAGGAACTTTGACCGACTTTCAAATTTTGGAAGATAATTGTACACAAAACATAAGAATCCTGCCGTAGGTAATACTTCGCAAGTTCTTTAGTCAATCATTAATTCTTTTTAGTCAATCATTAATTCTTCGACATTTGATCAACACTTCCACATATGCAGATGAGGAGTAGGACAAGACAACGCATCATGGAAACCCCATTCGCTTAAGAAGATTAACCATACAGTTCTAACTTCAGCTATACTTATGTAGGCATTGAAAAAGAATTTCAACAAGTTCTGAATCTAGAACAATTGTCTGAAAGCAGGATGTGCATTGTGTACCAGATCTTAATATTCGTATATTGGGAAATTAGAAAGAACTAGAAACAGAATTAAAAACGCCATAAGATGGAGAAAATTAGGAAACAGTGATAAAAATAAAGGAAAACATGTGCTCTGATAGATCAGATTATTGAAAGCACTCAAAGCACAGGATGAATGAGATGACATCTATCAGGTCAGAAGACAAGTGAGAAGAAAACTAATATGTTTTAAACTAAATACAGAAGAAAGTACCTTCCCAGATAAGATTCACGAGATGCGAGTAGGTGAACATGCAATTCCTCCAGAATCCGGTAATTCTTTCCCATTGTAGAATTCTTTCCTAGCCAGCCGCCAAACCTGTTAAAGTTGCGCTCTCCCTGCAACATTTAACACCCACTGAAATTTAGAAGGCCTCAAACAAGTCCAGATTGGATGACAATTAAATTATATTCAAGTGAAAACTCTGGGAAAGCTGATAGAAGAAATCATAGGATCATACTGAGACAACACGTTTGAAATACAACTCAACTTTTCGGCATTAAATACCAATACCGAAGCACCTGTAATTATCTAAGAAAGCTAATAGTATAACAGTATCTCTAGACCAATTTAAATTCAGCCATCAGAATTAAGAGAAAGGAGCAAATAAGAAATTAGAGATGGAGAACAAGAAGCAATAATCACCTGCTCAAGAGTCTGCCTCTGTCCGTGCAACAAAGAAGCACTAAATGAGGGAGAAAAAAGAGAAAGATATGAAAGAGACCACCAAAATAATAAGATAAAGTCAACTTAAAATGCAACTAAACTCAAGAATCTTAAGAAATGTCTTACGGAATTATGCAAGACGAAAGGCAACCAGCTGGAGAAAGTTGCCATTGCTGGTATCTTCGAATCTGTACATTTATTAAGTCACTGTTTGCAATAGAGTCAGCAGCATGCGCAATTAGGCTCATCCGCTTTAAATCATTATCATCTTTGCCAGCAGAACTTGGTTTGTAGTTGAGATAATTCTCCTGCCATCACATTCAGAAAACAGTCATACAAAAACATATGGAGGTCTACTCACAAAATATTTTAAACCATATTGACACTTTCTACGAAGCTTTGAAATCCCAATATACCAATGCAAAACCGATACCAGTTAAATATTAGCTTTCTTTTGTCTACGACTCGTTTATAAGGCAATTGATCCAGGATAGATGATACAAATACTGCCCAAACATCTTGCAAGGAACAATAGCGAGTAACAAAAGGAGGAGGTACACCAATACTGCAGAGAAGCATGAGCATGGAAAAGAAAAAAGTAAAGTGAACCATCTGAGCATACAGTCAGCTTCATAGTAGAACCTAATACAGTCAGCTTCATAGTATAGAACCTAATACAACAATGCCCAAACATCTTGCAGGAACAAAGCCCTTCAGGACTTCTACAGACAACTGTCTTCTCTCAAACACAACGAAGTTATCAATATGTGGAAACAAAGCAATCTAAAGGACACAAATAAGCATGTAAGACGAATTAAGGATGGAAGCAAGACATTGGTGTCTTAGAGAATAGGAACAACTAACAAAGAGGGACTAATTATGCTAGCTTAAGCCTTAATATAAGACACAAGAAAACTGTCAAATGGTTTGCTCAGGACATGTCAATTTTAAGATGAATGATCAGGTAACAAGCTGGAAAAGTTCATCCGATAAGAGAAACTGATTAGGAATTTAGGACATACAAGATAGAATACGAAAACTTAAAGAGAAAAAAGATAGCAACAAATTGGCCTGTTTCGATTGATTATATTATTCTACTTAAATGAATACTCAAAGTTCTACAAGGTCTCAAAGTGATACAGAGAAAACTAAGCAGGGACATTTTTAAAAAATTAACTTAAATAACAGTAGATTCAAGAAGAAATAGTAACCTTATGGAGTCTAAAGTACCTGGACAAGAAGTGGGACAAGATCTGGGTCGCTCATACTTAGGTCAATTCTTTGATCTATTTTCAAGTTCTTGGAATTAAAATCAAACAGCCTATCAACACAGAAACAAACACAACTGGTCAGTTAAGTAATAAAATTTATGCCAAGACCTGAGTGTGAAAGTACGATGCAGTAGAAGTGCATGCTGTAGTACATGAAAGTACTAAACTGAGATCTTTCACCAGGAAATTGCAAGCTATTTATGGCAGAATTCGAAGTAAATGCAATAAAATAGAGTCCACGTCTCAAGAAAATGTAAATTTGTAACAAACTGCAACATCCAAAGCAAGTGACAGAATATACAAATCCTATCAGAGTACAATGTCCAAAGAAGGCGAGTTCCCAATCCTATACTCCCACAGGACATGTCAATAGGGAATTTCTGCTTAGCAATACTGGTATGCTGAGTGATGTGAAATATCAAAGAACGTACGTCGTATTCAAAGCCATTGAACTGAGCTTTGGAATTTAGTCAACCCTTCAGGTTGTATTATAGGGCTATAACAAATACCACAGTATATGGTTATGAAAACAGAGCTATTTTAGTGTTGTTACCTATTGTATTGTATTGTGTTGTTAGTTAAATACAATTGTTCCTTCAATCTTATTGTATTGTATCGCTGAATTTATCATTCCATGACGACAAAAAGTCCCATTTTGTGTAAAAACCAATTTGGTGTGATCGTGGCGTTACATTTTGTTTAACTTTTTATTTAACAATCATATTTTATCTTTTATCCTACCCTTTTTTATAGTAGCTCTACCCAATCACCCCCATACCCCATTTAAGTATGAATCTCCTGTGAATGAAATATGGACAATTAGAGGAGGTATATATTTTTTTAAGTGCTTTATTCCAAATATTACTAATTATTGTTTAATCTGTTCAATAGCACACAAGGTAGTGGAGATAATGATACCCGCATATATTTGGACAATGGACACGGCACTGAGAGAACCGAACATAGCAATCCATATGTGGGAAAAAGCTTAGACATTATATGGCAAAATACTAGAAACGGAAGCTGAATCTAATACATGCATACTTTTCTACAGCTTTGAATGGTGAGATATCTTCATCCTTTGAACTGCTTAGAAGGCGGCGTCTTATGTCATCGTATTGGATGACAGACTTAGAGAGACTCATGTATTGCAATTGATTTAGAGCCATACGCATATCTCCTCCAACACGTTCTGCCAATTCCTCAAGAGCAATCTAGAAAGGCAGAAGAAGAAAAACATCACGAATCTCAGAAAGTTGACGGATATCTGTCCAGGCAACAAAAAAGAAATTTCTTTTCCTAATGTTTTGTAGTAGTACCACCAAATTATATATGCTATAACACATTTAAGCAGGAAAGATCTCAACAGGTCATATTTTCACAAATACATCTCGCAGTTCCCACCACATGCATAAATAGAAAAAGGTTTTAGTGTACAACTATTACTGGACATTGCCTACTTGATTATTTTAGAAAAAAAGAGCTCTTATTATTTTCTCCATAAATTTTCATAGGTCTCCATCTGGGTGTTTCAGACCTGGATTACTTTATCATGCACTTCAACAAACCAACAATATCAAACCAAAGTATTAACAGTTCACAAATGTGAACAAGTGAAAACAACATTTTATCAGGGATGATGGCTTTCGAACTCAACAAGACAGTTCCAAATATTACTATCGACATGTACTTATAAAACTTGTACAAGTTGTTGAAAGAGAATAAACCTCATTGACTTGAATGCCTTCAGCATTTGCTACTTGATTTAACCTCTTTGCCATCTGTCAAAGAATACTCACTATTAGCCATCAAATTTTCAACCAATATTTTCACCTCATGTCTATCATAAAAGTTCCAGAAAGGAACACCAAAAACATCGTTGATAGAGAACATTACGGGAGCAATGATGGCTTGGATTTTGTCCATAACGAGGCAATATGTTGAACAGTGGAAGGTAAACGGACTAGCATAAAACAGTGCATAATTTGGCGAAAACTAAGCGCTAAAATTCAAAACAAGTAAAGATAACTAACTGTCAGAAGAAAGAATATATCAACCAACACTACTACTTAAACCATCTTATTATCGCTCTTGTGCATAATATTTTTCTCACGAGGATAACTAATTCCATAGGAACATCCACAAGGAAATATTAAAAGGAATAAATGGTATACATGACCTGCTGCTTAGTTGGTTTACGGAAGACAATTGGTAGGCAATAATTGACAAGGCTCTTCAATTTCTGACTGTAGCGATCATTGCAAATGCAGATAATAGGAATTTTCGAGATCTTGATGCTAGCAATAAGATCGGCAACACCACCTCTATCTCCAGCAGACATGCCATCAACCTCGTCCATAATCAGAACAGTCTTCTGATGGTGTGATCTGCAATTATCAACATGGATTTGGCATATCATACTTTTGATTTTGAACACCCAAGAGAGTAGAGGTATACCTGCCAACATTGGCGCTTAGAGATTCATTGCTAACAAGTTCTTTTATGGAATTAGCAGTACTTCCGCCTATTCCTTTCTCAATTTTTGAGTCAGCCTTTCCACGACTATCACTAGCATTTACCTAAACAAAGAAAGGTACTGTTATATTAATCCAACAGAAATGGAAAATGACTAAATTACGGTCTGCAAATTTTCACCGTTTAGAAGGAAAATACCTCGATGGTTTGAAATCCCAGCAACTGACTAACCACTTTTGCTGATGTAGTCTTCCCTATACCCGGCATACCACTCAACAGAACTGCTTTTTTAGCACCAGAGTCAGCCTGTTTTTTCCCCTTACCCTTACTAGATGCCTTTAGAAAATGCTCATCCCAGCTCTCTAGCCAACGCTGAATCTGCTCCACCTGAACATATACCACATAGAAGGTAAAGTTACTCCAGGTGATATCTTTTAATTCAAAACTATAGCCATTAAAGAAAGAAAGCAACGTAAAGAATACCAGTGACTTGTTCCCTATTATGTCTACAATAGCTTTGGGTCTGTATTTTTCTGTCCATGGTAGTAAAGACTCTTTAGCTTGGGTTTTCTTCTTGGCAGGAGATGCACTAATTTTAGCAGGAGATCCACTAATTTTGGCAGGAGATGCACTAGGTGCCAATTGTTTGGCAGCTAGAATCTTTGTGGCAGTGCTTCCTGTTCCATCACCTAAAAAACCAATGTTGTCGCATTTTAGACCATGAAGTCCCAAAGTCGAGAATGTGTAACTATTAACCTCAGTATAAGAGGCACCAGAATGGCAGAAACACAGTGCTCTATTATCTGAAAAACTTGACATCGTA
The DNA here is from genome assembly GCF_001406875.1 of Solanum pennellii. Taxonomy (NCBI): domain Eukaryota; kingdom Viridiplantae; phylum Streptophyta; class Magnoliopsida; order Solanales; family Solanaceae; genus Solanum; species Solanum pennellii. Next base: position 951,628 of record NC_028643.1, read on the forward strand.
ATCTTTCAACAATCCAAGAAAAAGAGATCAGAAGCATTTTCTCCTTTACTTTGTGGAAGTAAGCTAACATCACTCAGCTGTCCAAGTCTATTAACAGGCTGCCCCGTCCTTGTCCAGGACCACATTTTCCTTCAACAAACAACAATCAGTTGTTTATGCTGCTTCTATCCAATTTTGTGTTGCACACTTCCCTTATTAGCTTATTTCGAAAAGATAGCCACATCTATGTATTTGGAATATAATAAATTTTATCATCACCAGTATAAACCTTTATCATGATTTGTCGGAACGCAATTGATATAAACTCCAACTACTATGAAAACGAAAAATGAAAGAACTGGTGGATCTTTCACCACTTTTCATTTAATTACTGATAGTCGGGTGATTTCGGCATTTTGCAAGTTCGCATATATTCCGCTTATGTTTCAATAATCTTCCTTTATTTCTTGAACTATGTGCTCAATCCAACAACCAACATAAACTAAGACCTGGTGGTGGTGGTATACATAAACATTCAGCATTCATATCCCTCTTATCTTCAATACTGAAGGCCCCATTGTAGTACATAATTCTAATTCTGGTGCTTTATAACAATCTAATTTTGTGGCACAAGCCCAATGTTTTTAAAAGTGAAATGTGCAAAAAAGCTAAAAGGTCCACTGTCCATGGGCTTGACGAGAAAAGCAAGAACTGAAGTACAAGCTTCTTTTGAGAGAAGCACACAATTTAGTAAAGATTAAACAATACCACATACAGATGAACTTAGGAATCATTTGGTAGTTGGTTAGAATTATGCAGTTATTAGTTAAATATTAGTTATGTAGGTATTAGTTATGCAAGTATAGCTACTCCGTCTTCTGCCTTGCATAAGATAATACATCTAACTTATGCATGTATTAGTTATACGAAATTCTGAACTGCAAACCAAATGTTGTATTAATTTTATACATGAGTAACTTACTTCCTAACAAACTACCAAACGTTGTATAACTTCAATAAAAAATTAATACATGAATAAGTACCTCTTTACTAGCTACCAAACAACCCCTTAGTACTATAATAATCAAATTGCAACTAAAATAACTAATCTAAGTATCCAATATACAATGAATTTCATATTAATCCAACTGCTCAAAGTAATCATATATTCATCCATTTTACGGTGGCCAAGTGAGAGTTTATGTTACGCTGGGGTAGCGCTAGGTGGAAGTGAAAATGGGGGGCTTGGAATGTAGCTCTATTATAACTTATAGCAGGTCCCTTTGAGAGGGATATAGGTGATGAGTTGAAGAATAGAATTGGAGTTGATTATCCCCCCTTTTTACATACTTCGTACCTCCTCGGTACTTTAATAAAATTACTTTACTGATCAAAACAAAAAGAAGTGTTTAAGTTGAATTTGTAATTTGAGGAATAGCCTCTAAAGACTTAAACCTCATTTCCTTTTGGTACACCAATGAGGTTTCTTTCTGTATAGATGATTAGGTATCATTTGTATAAGATCATATTTTTGTAGGTTTCTAATTTTGGTATACAGACGCTTTGAGCTCTATGTTTTACAAAATCAATACCTGATAAAATTAAAAGGGGGTTAAACTAATCAGAAATCAACTTCTGGAACTATTTAGGTTTAAATGGGTTTGCCAAAGACAGAAAACTTGTTGTCATACTGGGAAGGTAATTAAAGGAACAAGGACTAAAAGACGATCTGGAGTACAGATCCTGCAGGTGTTATGGACAAAAGAAATGCTAGGCGTTTTAAAGGCAAAGCAAGTCGAACAAATTTTGAAGTAAAGGTATTCGTTTCACTGGCTGTGTGGTGTAGGCTACGAGATGTATATGATGTGCATTAAATGATAGATTTCATTAGCCTTTTAAAAGGTAACTTTTGTACGGAGAATGTTCTTTCTACTTTGTTGTAAAATGGAGAGCTTAGTTATGTATGGCCGCTATCTTAGTGTCTTTACTTTCAAGCATCGTCTTTTTTTAGAATCAATTCAAAGTCTTAACTCGTAGCTGACAAAATTAGAAATGTAAATGATGGTTTCTTATAGTCCCAATCATATAAATGGCTACGGGAATTGATGATACTCCATTCTTTTTCTTTCTTTTTTTTGGATGAAGAAAAATAGATGCTATTTCTTTCAGTAAACCATTAAAACTTTTTGGTATTCCCAAGTAATTCTTGTTTTAAAGAGTTCGGTTCGACGTTTATACCTAACATTCTCCTGCTTTCTTTTCTTTTTGAAATGCCTGCTGAACTTTAGAGGACACTATTCAATAATATCATAAATCAATTCATCTCTTATTTAAGACTGTCTATATCATCATTAGAAATAAACAAGTCACTAACAAAATAAAAAAGGAAAGCAAATGAGACTTGGAATTACTTGTATTTTGTGAATTTCTCTTTCCAGAAGAAACAATGGTGTCCACAGATTTCTTTGACTCGGGTTGTGTAGCTGATTTTGATTTTTTTGATGACCGGATCAATTCAAACAAACCATCCTCAGTGAGAAATGCAGTTCTAGTAGCAAAGTATAGGATATCAATATTAGTGCAGTAACAAATGAATAAGGTAAATTAGAATATGCATTGACATTAGACAAACCCGAGCTCCTTGGCTTTAGAGGATTTCCGTCCCTCGACGTCTTCATCACATAAAAGATAAGTCTAAAACAGAACCATATGAAGAAAACCGTAAAACAATTAGGCTTAGCAAACAAAGAAACATTACGTTAAGCAAAATTTGTAAGCGAAGACAGTACTGTTTTCTTGCTAACAGATCCTGTGACACGACCACCATGGCGTTTAATCAAATCCTCAGCTTCTTCTCTTTCTAAACTGAAAGCATGAGAAAGGAATGCATGTCAAGCTTTATGTCATTCACATATCAAATCCCGAGAAAAGTTAAAAAAGTAACACAGATGAAAAGACTTGACCAACTACATAGTGCACTCTTGCAGTGGGTTCTACATGCTTATAAGCAATAAAGAAATTTATGCAAAAATCCGTCTGCAGTGTTTATCCCCATACTGTCGCTCAACAATATACAAACAGACTAATAAGGGTACCTGTCGAGAGTTCCACTAATTACAAAAGTCAAACCAGCTAAACAGTATGGGGCACCTTCAGGAACTTCCTGTGAAGCAGAAAGACCACAATTTATTAACTCAGACAACTTCTTACGAAAAGAAGTTAGCTTCTGCAACGATTCTACCTTTTCCCCCTTGTGAGGAGGATCTTTTCTTTCACCAAAGTTCATGAAACCTCCCCGTCCTCCACCACCTCTACCTCGTCCACCGCTTGGTGCTGCAGATGGTCCTTTACCACCACGCCCTCGTCCACCAGATTTGTTGTCCTTGACAGCTGAAGCATCATCTTCACTTTCATCAAGAGGAACACCCTTTCCGCTGGTCTTAGCTGCCCGTCCACCCAGCCCTCTTCCAGCAGATTTGAGATCAGATTTTTTGTTCTTAAGATCATCATCACTATCATCACTGATCACATTTTTCTGCGCGGATCCCCTTCCAGAGCCACTTACCGACTTTTTGCTGGGAGTGACATCTCTGGATCCCATTGCCGATACGACTGGTACAAAGTCATCTTCATCCTCAGCTTTATGAATTCTTTTTGCAGCTGGTGCTGATGAAATTCCAGCAGCATTTGGAGCTTTTCTTTTTGCTGACACTTCCTCAACTTTTTCTTCTTTTGCCTTAACCTTGTCTGTAGCAAAATATTTACTAGTTTTCCTTCTGTTGGCAGTCTCTTGTCCTTCTTGTACCTGGTGTCCATTAAAAGGAAGGAAAAAAAATAAGACTAAAAAAACACGAAAAAAGAGGTTGATGTCTATCATAGGTTCTCAAATTTAGAAAATTGCATTTGATGATTCCAGTAGAAACATTCTACCATCTCAAAAGCTCTTCCTACAAGCTAAAAAACCCAACAATGAGATAATTAAAAAATTTAAAGATCAATCATTATTTTTTATTGTTGTATTTAGAAGAATAAATTCATATATTGATATGTATTCTAAATCAACAAAGATCAACCATTTCTTTCTTTCGGTTTCTCCTTAAATAACTCAAGGAGAACACCAGGGTCAAGGCAATGGATAGAAAATAAATTCGTCCAAGATATCTCAAAAAGAAGCAACAAGCCAGCCCCCACTGTTCCAGGCAGACAGAAAAGTTTCCAAGAAACGGAAATAAGAAACAAACAAGTAACAACATTATCAAACACTTGAGTCATACAACCAATCCAGATTAAATAAAAAATCAAGTGAACTCGGAAAAATGATCCATATTCAAGATACTTACCAGGTTTTCTGGCTTTGGACTAGTGGGAGAAGGCTTTTCTGCTGCACTATTCTTGGACATGCTCCCATTACCCGTGCCTTTGTCATGCTGCTTCATGAACCATTTCCTGATATCTGACTGTATTACATAGAACTATACCATCAAACTCTCAAACCGTGCATCTCAATTTCTAAATATTTTTAATTTTATTTTTGCTTTTATTACCCTCCTGGTGTTCGGGACAGATTTCGCGCAGCTCGACTAATTCCACAAGATACCTGCGACCTCCCACCATCAACAGGTATCAGGTAACTCTATCCACCCAGGCTAGACCAGATGGGAAAAGATCACCTACTGTTTTTGACTTCATGTCTCCGATGGGAATTGAACTTGGGACCTCATGTTGCTCAACCCACGTCAATGACCACTAAGTCTCACCCTTGGGTGCTCAAATTCTAAATATTTGAAGAACACACCTTTTAACCCACATACTTCAATCTGAAAATCCCAGCAACCACGACTTAATACTTGCTACCTGTTAAAGGTATATTCTATAGGTGTGCAACTGTATGTGTTTGAGAAGGTATAGTGGAAAAAGTGAATTTCACAAAGACCAAAATATGATTAGCTATGAAGTTTAAGATACTATTTCTTATATACAAGTAGCTTATGAAAATGTCAAAAAAAAAAAAAAATAGTTTGTTAGGCCAAACTTCTAAAATCAACTTATTATGAAAAGTGGTTTTTCCAAATGTGCTTTACAAGAAAGTACTTTTGGTGAGAAGCAGTTTGGCCAATAAGTTTGAGCAGCACTTTTAAACAGCAATTAGTAGTTGACCAAACATTTTAAAAGTGCTTCTAAGTATATTGTCCTCACGAGTGCTTTTCAAAGGAGTATTTTTTGGGGAGAAAAAAGCTATTACTTCTTTTAGCTACTGAAAAACAACTTCTACTACTCTCTGGAAGCACTTATTTTCGCCTAAAAATTTGGTCAAACACCTCCCTCCTCTTAAATATAACCATTGTTGGCCTCCCAAAAACTTGGCCAAACAGACTATTAGTTTGGTGGATAAAAAAATGAACATTGGTAGTTAAGCATATTAGAGTCTGGGATAACATAAAATTGGCACAAAACAGAGAAATTTAACAAGGGGACTAAGTTTGTACGAGAGAAAAAAAAATGAATTTGATTCAGTAAAGGCATTATAGACTCTGAGACAAGTTTGAATTGGTACAATAAGAGAAAATTTTCAGCCTACCACAAATCAAAAAATGCTCAGAATCACATGTATTAAAATCTTACAAACCACTGAAAAATAATGCAGAATAATATTTACCATGTTTGTGATCTGCAATTAGCAATATCTCCTTCAAAATTTCAATTTTATCTTCAAAACTACCAACCTACATACAAAATAATGAACCAAATGTATGAGTAATTTCGCTATACAAAATAATGAACCAAATGCATGAGTATAATTTCGCTATACAAACCTCGAAAAACGAGACAATTGCATGTAAAATTGCTGCGAAAAAAAGGGGAAAGTAAGAGCATATTACCAATCGTAGTAGGTTTCCGACAAGCTATGGAGTCACCGACGACGAGTTAACCGGCAGTTACATTCAACGTCGCTCCGGTGAAGTAGGGTTTAGAGAATTGAGACTTTTTTTTTCCGGCAATGGGGTTTAACCGGTTAATTGAGAGAAATTGGAATAATAGAATTTAATGGGCTTTAGAATAGAGTAATGGGCCCAAGCCCAATAAATTCAATTTTATGGGCTTACTAAATATAGATATATTTTTCTTTATATTACTAAAAACATAACATATTTGAAAAAAAATTGAAATGGTAAAAAAAATTAAAATATTGGAGTTAATCTTTGAGATTAATAGGAGATAAGGTGATAATTAATGGAAGATTGAGTAAAAGGAGATTTAATTTCGTCAAAATCCGAGCTTCGCGACTAAGAGAAATCTCGATCAAAATTCAAAAAAGACGATCTACTAGGCCTGAAATCCGAGCTTCACGACTAAGAGAAATCTTGACCAGAATTTAAAAAAGACGATTCACTAGGCCTACAAGACTTGAAAGTCTCATCAATAAAGTACTTAAGGTATATCATTGTTCTTCGAGCTGAAAAATATATGTCGATTCAAGCTCAAGAAACGCTTGAACTCAGTACTTCTAGTCTTATCCATTTTGTTTGAAATATAAAATAATTTCAATGGTGAAAATTAAATATATTCCCGTAAATGGTATGAAGATATCATCCGTCATATTTTGGGGACATTACTGTCCTTGTCGTCTAAAAATTAAAGTATATATGTCATTCAATCTAAAAATTAGAGCATATATAATCTTTTCTTGATATGATTAAAGTAATAAGTGTGTGTGTATATATATTCTAAAGATTTGACAAATAAAATAAAACGTAAGGGCAATATAGTAATTTCAACAACTTGAAAGAAAAATATATATTTAGGCATCATTTGTTTGCACTTAGTGGAGGTTTGAATCTTAATCATTCAAATTCAGCCAATTAAGTATGTTTGATTTTTAGATCTGAATCAGAATCATTCAGATTCAGCCCATTGAATTCATTTGTTTTAATTTTTAAAAAATCTCTTAATGGGTCTGAAGAGGTCTGAAAGAATCAGAGATCTGTAGGAGACTATTAACAACGTTCAGACTCATTTAATAAGTTATCAAATAATAAACCATCTTATCCGCTTTAAGTGTGCCTTTTATCGAATAACTAAAAACTTTTTCTCTTTTTTCTCAATCAAACATTATTTTTTCCCTCTTGAACTGGTAAGTCTTCATAAATCCTTTCAAGTTTTTTTTTATATTAATAATTTTCTTATATTGACTGTGTCAAGAACACTGTTGGTGTAATGGCGTTTATAAAGATTTTTGAATAAAAAAATTGTACTTCCAAATCATAATTATTAGAACTCTTAAATTTTTTTAATCAAAAGTGATAAATTTTGTTGAAATGATTTTTATAATATTTTATTAATTTAATATTAATTTCACATGCACATTCAGATATTAAAAACAAACAACATTAATTATTTAGTGTTCAGACTTAGAGACCACATCTTAATATTCAGATGTATATCAGATCAAAACACCTGAATCTTCATGCAAATCTTAATATTCAGATGTGTATTCATATTCAAACCTCTTAATCTTAATGGAAACAAATGAGGCCTTACTAACGCAATCCACGACAGCATTTATGTACAAAGAGTAGTGGCAACGTAGTAATTTCAGTAATTTGTAAGGAAAACATACATTAACTCATAAAACGCAATCCACAAACGCGATTTATGAACAAAGAGTAGTGGCAACGTAGTAATTTTAACAATTTGTAAGTAAAACATATATTTACTCATAAAACGCAATTTATGTACAAAGAGTAGTGGCAACGTAGTAATGTTAACAATTTGTAAGTAAAACATATATTTGCTCATAAAACGCAATTTATGTACAAAGAGTAGTGGCAACATAGTAATTTTAACAATTTGTAAGTAAAACATATATTTACTCATAAAACGCAATCCACGATTTATGTACAAAAAGTCGTGGAAACGTAGTAATTTCAATAATTTGTAAGAAAAACATATATTTACTCATAAAACGCAATTTATGTACAAAGAGTAGTGGCAACATAGTAATTTTAACAATTTGTAAGTAAAACATATATTTACTCATATAAAGCAATCCACAATCGCGATTTATGTACAAAGAGTAGTGGCAACGTAGTAATTTCAACAATTTGTAAGAAAAACATATATTTACTCATAAAACGCAATTTATGTACAAAGAGTAGTGGCAACGTAGTAATTTTAACAATTTGTAAGTAAAACATATATATTTACTCATAAAAAGCAATCCACAATCGCGATTTATGTACAAAGAGTAGTGGCAACATAGTAATTTCAACAATTTATAAGAAAAACATATATTTACTCATAAAACGATATCACAGAATGCGATTTATGTAAGAAAAGTAGTGGCAATGTAGTGAATTCAACAATTTGTAAGGAAAACATATATTTACTCATAAAACGCTATCACTGAACGCCGATTTATGTACAAAAAATAGTGGCGATATAGTAATTTCAACAATTTGTAAGAAAACATAATTTTACACATAAAACGCTATCACTGAACACGATTTACTCATAAATAGTGATAGTTCAAAATAGAAAACGACAACATACAATAGTTGAGTCGTGAAACTCACGAAAAAGAGGATAGTTCAAATGTTTTCTTGACCGTCAACTCTGATAAAAATAGATAAAATGCAAACATCAAAACATTACAATATACCCACTGAAATCCGATAAGTGAGCTCTATATCCGAACGTTACAAATTATCCAGTAAAATCCCATAAGTAGAGACTCGAGAAGATAAGAGTGTACATTTCTTCATCCTTCCTCGTGGAGGTAGAGAGAATGTTTCAGAGGAATTATCCATATACAACGTAAATAAATAAAACTGAAGTATGAAAGATCTCCAGCAAATAACAAAAAATGGTGTATGTCATTTTTAAAGTTAATGACTGCCATTATAATCATAGTTCAAGATGAAAGTCTCCAATTTTTTCAAATTTCACCAGCAATGAAGAATCCCAGCCATTCAATATTTTCATACCAACCATAAAAAACGCGTCTCCGTCGACGTCCCTGGGTGCTTATAAACATGATTTTTCTCTCTCGTTATAGCATAAAAGACTCAAATTTTGGCAATGAACCTTCAAGGAAAGTCCAGCTTTCACAATCCCGCAAACATGATAAGTCTTTTTGACCTTCCACCGACTGCACGATATATCCAGATCTGCACGAAAGAACCAGTTTAGATATGAAATGCAGAAAGGGTCATGTGGCATTCAATCAGCAGGTTGCAGCTCAATGAGGTAAAGTTGAATATTGGAAGATATTGATGGAAACAAAAACTCCACATTTAAGTCATGTTGTTTTTTTCCACTCTGGGATAGACACATTGCATTCTGCGGTCCCATCTAGAAGGATATCTCTTCAATAAGATGACCACGATTAGACACATATTTGTCTGTGTAATTAATACTAAAAGTAAGTGGCTGCACTAACAGCTAAAAATGATTAAAAGTTTGATTGAGACGAGTGGCTCATTTTAAGCCAGATCATAAAGGATTATCTAATTAAACACCCCTATAAAATATCATCTCATTTGTGTTTGTAAGGCATACAATCCACCTTATCTTCAAAACACTACTTCTACAGTCCTAAGCATCTTGCACCTTTCCCCTCAACTGCAGTCTCTTTGAAAACTTACAAAAGAAGATGGCAAATGCTCGTATTGCTAGGTTTGTTACAGAGGTAGCACCACCACAATTTGTAAATGTCATGAGAAACCGAGCCTCAAAGATGCTAGAAACCATCAAAGAGGAGGAGAGAGAATCTAGCACAAGCGAGTCACTTTCTCTGAAGAGTTATTCCCCTTCATCATCTTCAGCTTGTTCTGCTTCATCATCAAATGCAAAAAGTTCTAAATATTTTCTCAAAGAAGTTCAGAGGTCGTTTTCTGCATTTGGCAGCTAAAGTATATACTCTAGCTTGCTAAGAATGCTTTTAATTTTTGACCAGTGTATTGATTCCTTTTCTTCTCCTTCAGCAAATTCTCTCTCAGTAAGAAAGTCCGCAAAAGCTTTGGACATAGTCCAATCTCTGCTGAGACTAGATAAGTATTGACTGTATGTAACCTCTATGGGAAGATGAAAATTCCTCCTTTGAATTATCAGTAAATTTCTGTAGCTACTTTCTGTAAATATTACCAAATTTACTTCAGTACGGCTATGAAATTGTTTTGCACATCTCGTATCCTGTTTCTTTTATACATAATTAATATATGTTATTCTACAGAACAGGCACTAAGTAAGGGCTTAACAAGCATACGATCACACTCTATAGCTCAGTGAACTCAAATACATCTAACTACAGCAGAATGAGAGAATGTAGTAACATTCATACTGAAACAAACAGTTGAGCAACTTTATCTTGAAAGACCTTATCGTTCCCCCCTTCCCTAGAATATAATACTAACTGATCCTGCGCCCAGCACTTCTTCCTTTTTGTTCTATAAAGGTGCTTTCCTCCAAACCACAAGAAACCTCCTCCATTACTTTCCCCCTCCCCGCAGTTTTCCTCTGTGACTCTAGTATCCTTGGACTTTTAGTTTTTCTCCGCTTCCTTATCTCTCCTTCCCACCCCAGCCTCACTTTTCTAGCCTCCAAGTCTACCCCTTTTGAAGCCTACTCTCCCTTCCATAAAATGTTCCCTCGTTCCCCCAGTTACTATCTCTGTTTCCTTGCAATCAAGAATTCACTCTACTCCTCCTTCGAATTTTTAATTTAAATAATACATCATTAAAGAAAATTAACAAAAACAAAACAAAATTTTGAATTTGAAATTTCTGACTGACATAAAGCTAACTGCTGATAATATTTGTGAAAATTACCGTGCATAAACATACTCTGCGGTGACGTTTTACCATCCAGCTAAAATTTTCTAAAGACAGTGAGTGTCTCTTCTTTTAGCGACGTTAGAAAGCTTTACATAATCCTGGGTTAAATTTTCTTTTCTGAGTTATATTTACTACCTGTCCCACATCTTGTTTCATTTAAGGTCAGATCAAACAACGTTTAAAGTTTACATATCCTCATTATTAATCTGTACTAGTGGATCCCACTACCATTCTTAGCACATATTCCTCTTGTTCTAACCTTTCATCCTTAACTATCTACTGAAAGAAGAAAGAGCACAGTTAACAGAATCACAAATCTTTCTCCTCCAAAACTAGCAGCAACAGCGATAATCAGATTATTTTCCTTGTTTACCACAAATTTGAGATTTTTTCCAACAAAATTGATATTTGTATAATTATTTATCGTTTGTCGAAAAGAATGAAAAGCCAGAAGTCCTGGGATTTTGTTTAAGAATATCATGAAAAGGCTGGTTTAAACTCTTGCACAATTCCACACCCCTCTTCAACAGCCATGACATTTAGAAGACTCTAGAAAAATGTAAGGTACATCTCTCAAACTAGAACACCAACAAATAGTTAAATTAGACTTTGAAAAGTAGGTTCATAAAGGAGAAGAAATGAAGAAGTGAAAGAAGAATAGAAGGATATACAGAGGCTGAAACTCTAAAAACCAACAGAAAGACTGGAGAAGTAAGCAAGAAATTAAACAAGACAATTACAGGAGAGAGATGGGGCAAAATAATGGTGAAAGTTGGACCTGCCTAACCATAGTAAAAGGCAGAGCAGCACGAGTTGGACTATATTATTAAGGTAAAAATGACATTAACTGAAGGTTATTCACGCAAACAAGTTAAGACATGGATGTTGACATTATGTTAGAATAATGATAAGCAAGTATCTGAAATATAGATTTCATAATGAACAAGTCTCTAGTAGACAACCCACATAGAGGGATTAAGAGATGCTAATCAAGTTACCAACTGCAATTCTAGAAAGATAAAAATGTGCCTCGTCTCTAGTGCAACCCTTTTTTACATGCACAGAACCAATCACAATAATTATTCATATGCTGTGAATCACTAAATGCAGAAAGGGCATGTGGCATTCAATCAGCAGGTTCCAGCTCAATAAGGAAAAGTTCAAATTTGGAAGCTTTCAAAGGCAACAAATGCCGCATATTTAAGATATGTTGCTTTTTCTACTCATGCATAGACACATTGCATTCCGTGGCTCCACATATGAGGATATCTCATCAAGAGGATGACTATGATGATAACATCTTTATCTGTTCAATTAAGACTAAAAGTAAGTGACGGCACTAACAGCAAAAAATAATTAAAACATTGATTAAGACGACTGGTTCAATTTAAGCCAGACCATAGAAGGATAATTTAATCCACAACCCTATAAATTTCAGCCCTTCTGTGGTTTTTAACTCATACAACCCACCTTCTTCTTAAACACTACTTCTACAGTTCTACCAAGCATCTTGGACCTTTTTTCTCAACTGCAGTCCAAAACCTACTAAGAAGATGGCAAATGCTCGTATTGCTAGGTTTGTTACAGAGGTAGCACCACCACAGTTTGTAAATGTCATGAGACAGAGACACCGAGCCCCAAAAATGCTAGAAACCATCAAAGAGGAGGAGAGAGAAGCTAGCACAAGCGAGGCACTCTCTCTTAAGTGTTCTTCGCTGTCATCATCTTCAACCTATTCTGCTTTATCTTCAAATGCAAAAACTTCTAAATATTTTCTCAAAGAAGTTCAGAGGTCTCTTTCTGCATTTGGCAGCTAAACTATCTACTTAGGCTTGCCGAGAGTACTTTCAATTTTCAATTTCCTGACCAATCTACTGATTTCTTCCTGTTTTCCTTCAAGCAAATTTTCTCTTAGTTACAAAAGTCAGCGAAGATTGGACTGTAAACTCTTATTGCCAGATATATTGACTAAATGTAACTGTGAGAAAGGAAAATATCTCTATCGAACTATCAGAATACTTATCACTACTTCTTTTAAATTTTCCCAAAGTTATTTCAGTCCTGTTAAGAAATTGCTATGCACGGTATTTTTTATTCTTTTTTACGGCAGTGTCCAAGCCAGCTTCTGCGCACCTTAATTATACCACTCAGTGCCTGTTGCTCCCACCAACCTACGGGGCACCTCTGCCCACCAAGACTTAGGTAGATGGGAAGAAATCACCTAATATCTTTGTCTCGGTTGGGAGTTGACCTTGAGACTTCATGGTTCTCCTCGCACTTCATTTACCACTAGGGAACACCCTTGGGTGCCAGTATTTTTGTTTCTTTTATAAATAAACAAAGTATTATATTCCACAACATGCATTTAGACCAGAACACAAAAATGTAGAAACATGCATACTTTATATGAACAATTTTACATCAAAAGAACTTACTTTCTACTGTTTGTCACACATCATTTCTTCCCTTTGTTCTTAAGTAGTGCTTTTCTCCCATACCAGAAGAGACAATATGCTAAATTGGAGAGTCAGCTAACCCTCCAACTTCAATATACCCAACCCTCCCCACTTCTCCTTACTCCTAGTTTTTGTAGTCTAGTTCCCTTATCCTCTCTTTCAGCTTTATAGAATACCAGCAGTTTCGCTAGAATCATGACCTTCAAATTCTAATTAATTTAAAAAAACAGTGCAATTTTGAACAAAAGGCAGAATGATATCCACCTTATCTTAATATTTGCATCGAATGGATGAAGATAGCTGCAATAGATAAAGAGAAAATATAATACAAAAAACATGAATTACCACTGTCAGGAGAAACAACATTGGAACACTTCCTTCTGTACTCTTTTGTGTGGCATCAACTAGAGAACCAAGAACAATGCTAACAATCTATAGGCAAGCAGAAAGAAACATAATGACATAAAAATGAAAATAACACAATAATATCAAAATGTAGCGACTCACCATGATATAATCATAAACTGGTTGGCAACAGAGTACTACACTGTCTAGGAAAATGGAAGTTATCACCATGGGCAGCTTTTCACTTCTCCTTTCTCACATTTGAAGATTTCAACCTAATCTTGCTTTTCTTACACTTTTCTGATTCAACATTCTCTCTAAGTTTCTCCAATGCTAGAAAAAAATGAAAAGAGGTTCAATTAAAAACACAGCATAACTGAAGAGTAACTGCAGAAATAGTGCTAATACTTTATTTTTCTCCAAAAAAAGGCTAATAGGAGATCTCAAGGTTTAAGTATCAGATCAGGTAAATAAACTACTTCTGGTTTCTTCATAATTTCAACATATAGTGCATCCACTTTGATTGCCAAGTACTAACAAATATGTTGAAAATGGAAAAAGAAAGTACCTGAGGTGTACACAGAGCGAAGTGACTCTATCACTTCAGAAGAAGCAGAATAGGTAGGGCAAGAGTTACAGTCAGCTTTTTGTAGCATCTTCTTGAAGCGCTTGACCTGCAAAATTAGCATTGGAGAATTTCATATTTAAACAAGAATTTGCTGCAAAAGCAACAGAAAGTTTAGTGCTTCAAAGTCTCAAGCTGAACCCCTCCATCGAAAAAGTATATCGTGGAAAGGTTGAGAAACTTGGTGGTACGCCCAGTTAATAGTCTGAGATTAGATCATTTATTTTTATAAGTATGTTCATACATCATACAAAGTATCCTAAACTATTGAACACTCAAAGTGCTGTGACAGTTAAGATCACAATATGAATACAAGCACATTGAGTGGAGAAGTGTTTTAGTTTTTATGGCAGCTTATGAGGGACAAGATCTGACCTTTTATTTTTCAATTTTGTGGCCATTTGATGGCGGTGAACCAGTTCAAATAGTCAATTTTTTTAACCAATCTGCTCAAGTAGTCATTACTCTACTGTTAAGAGCAAAACTTTACTTAATGAAGTACCCCAAAGAAAAAGGTACATATTATGTTAATAGCATGCTATAGTCAGATATACTACATCAGGTAATTTACAAAATTTTAGCTTCATTAGGGGCCAGAACTTAATGTCTCAATACGAAAAATAGATCATTTAAAGTTGCAATCTTTAAAATATTTGATCCTCATCATATAAAAAGACATACCTCATCTTTATGCATTAACGTAAAGCAACATCCACTTAGGCCCGCTCTTGCAGTTCGGCCTGCCCGATGAATAAATGTTTTTATATAAGCAGGCATATCATAGTTTATGACATTTCTCACTCCTTCAACATCCATTCCACGAGTCATAGCATCAGAGGAAATAAGCACTTGCACTTGCCCTGACCGGAAAGCCCTCAACGTCTTGCTGTAAGGCAAAAGTTCAGGATATTAAATTGCAAGATGGTAGACTTAAATAAGCAAGACCAATCACACAGGTGGTTCACCACAAAACATTTCCCAAATAAACGTAACATCACCATTCAACAACGTCAAGTATAAATATGACGACCAATTATCTCTATTTTTCTGTACTTCATTTTCTTTTTTCAACTTTTCCATTAATCCAACTTGCAAGTAAAAGCTCTAGTAAACTAACTAAGATTGGCAATCAAGAAGAACAATGCGAAACATGCCCTTTCTTCTCCAGAGACCTATAAAGGTTTTTTCTTTTTTCATTAAGACAAAAACCTATAAAGGTTAACAGCCTTCAGAGCTGACTTGGATTAGGTAGACAGATTCCCAGTGAGATGCAGACATTCCATATGGCCACAAAAGATTAACAGATGCATTTCTTGATCATAAAATTGTCTCTGATACATAATTTTGGAACACTGGAAACTATCCTTTTTGTTTGAGTCCCAGATATTTGTGCACTTCTAATATGGCACTTTGGACACCAACTAAACAAAACAGATTTTTTAACAGTATAGTAGTACATTACAGCTTTTTGGCAACCTAGATGGCTCCACGCATGACTACGTTCATTAGCTTCAGTAAGATGTGAGCTCATGCAAAACATCATAGTACCGTTGACTGCAAACTTCTCTAGCAAATGACATAATGTAACAGCTCAGAGCTAAACTCAAGTTGTTAAGCAAATGTATCTAAGTACCTTCTTACAGATTGCCGCTGAAGACGAGAATACTCCTTGAACTCAATTTGCAAATTGTCGAAAAACTTGAGCAAAGTGCATAATCTATGAGTGGACTCCACCGATGATGTGAAAACAATTGATTTCTCCCCTTGCAGACTTTGAAGAAGGGAAACTAGATAAAGTGGCTTAAGCTTTGATTGACATAGCTACACAAAAGGAAGGTAAAATCACTGTTATCAATCATCTGCCTGAGAGGAACAGTGTGGTGCAAAATAGCACAAATCCATTGGGAGGGAAAAGTGAGAAGTCAGGTGCAAACTTTTCAAAATGAAGCACACAATGTATTGAAAGCACAAAATTACCCAGTATAATGAACTTAGTACTTATAACACTGAATTGCAAATTTCAGCATCCAGAATCCGACAATGGCAGTATTTATTCAACAGCTCAAACAAACCATCATTAAAATGTAATTTGGAAAGGAGTCCTGATACTCAAATAGCAAAAATCCCTATTTCCCCCGCCCCACATTTTATTTTGAACTGGGCGAAAAAAAGGAGGAAAAATGTATGGTTGATTTCTTTTTCATCTTTCAATGTCTGTTGAATAATCGACTGCTTCACACCAAATAAATTACTTTCTGAAGAACACTGCTTCCTCATGAGGCAATAACCTTCACTTCGCATTGCTCTGTTGCTTCGGTTTTTAGATAAACCTTCAGCATCACTTCGTCCCTTTAAGCAATGAACTGATGGTTTTTAGACAAACCCTCACTTTGCATCACACAGTCACTTTCAGCAACAAAATGCTGGTTTCTAATAACAGTGGTTTGGACTTTAGCACTGTATGAGTGTCTCAAGACAATCCACAAGGTCGATGCACAAGACAGTGTAAGCCAATGCTTTAAGATAAAGTAAGGTGCTGCTAACAAACATTTAGACCACGCTGAAGCAGTAGTTTCTGCTATGTTAACATATCTACAGAAAACAACACAAAGTTCCTCCTAGACAACATTATGACAAATTCTGAAATTCCTTATGACTTGGAGACAACAAACTGATTCTTTTTTCCTTCTTTTTGACAGGTTAGGCAACAATGACTTCTAATTGTTATGGAATAATAATAATTTTTGGAATAAGAAGATAAATCATCAAGATAAATGATATGCCGTGATAAACACATTTTCAGGCATATCAGGAAAAAGAAGATAATATATAAATAGGCCTTATTTCATTCAAATAGCATATACCCACCACTTTAAATGATTTGAGTTCTTCAGGAAGCTTGTAACGTCTTTCTCCAGTCGTCAAAAGAAGAGGATGATGCAAATCAAGCTGAGCAAGTTTACTTGGGTCTTGTGTTAGTGTGGCTGATAAAACCATCTTTACCAGCCTTGGATAGGCTTTTCCCTTGAACCCTCTTTCAGTGCCCCTGCATTATTTTTAAAGCAATGCTTAAGAAAATCCCACGCGTGGAATGGACAAAGAGAAAACAAGACAGTGAAATGCCTATGTGCACTTAAAGTTAAACCTATTCGATACCAAGGAGCAAACTCAATGAACCATCAATTGATTAAAGGCAAACCTTCCAACAAAGTTGGATCCACTAACAAAATAATACGTTATGCATTTCTTTTTTATGACAGTGGTGTCTGGCCCAACTTGTGTGCACCTCGACTTTTCACTAGGTACTTGCTAGGCTACTACCTCCCGTCACCACACGTATCGGGTAATTCTGCCCATCAAAGTTAGAGTAGATTGAGAAAAAATCACCTAGTATTTATTTTTTTTACCTCAGCGGGAATTTGAACTTGAGGCCTCCACCTACTTCATCAACGACTAGGTCACACACTTAGGTGCAAGGATAGATACATTTTCATGATCAAAAGAGTAAGAAACTCAACATTGAAAAAGATATGACAGACAAAGAAAGAATCAAACAAGACTTGAATAATCAGACAATTACTTCTTGATTAGAAAAATGTCAGGTTACGACTGAGAAAAAGATGTGCATCTAAAGAGGATTCCACATATAAGCAACTCATAAGGAATAGGGGATAGGCATAACAACATACATTCTTCTGATTGTCTTCAATGAACCATAAGTGCAAGGAAGAAGATCAGCAACAGAAGGGAAGTTCCCATCAACAGAAGAGCTGGTCAACTGAATGACGGTAGGAAGCCATGACTGATAAGCTTCTCTTAATAATCTATCTGTTTCATCTACAACCTACATGATACCAAAATGTAAGTCAAATGGTTTCAACAAAGTAAAACGAAGAAAAAACGAGCAATGTCAAAATATGTGCCTCACAATCACGAAACCTACTACTACCACTTTGAAGTTTTAATGATTAAATTGAAACAAATCTTCATTGTTCTGAGTTATTAGCATAGTAGCATTCCAAGTTTTCCTTTTCAAATAGGAAAGAGGCATTGAAGTGAATAAAATACCAAACATATATTGATAATCTAATCAAGTAAACATAATTTTATTAATAATGGGAAAGCTCCCACATAAAAAAAGTAGGGTAATTACAGAAGCATGTGATTCTCTACAAAAGACATCCACGCTCTATGCAGATAAAAACATCACGGATGCACCAAAAACACATATAAAAGGAAACTATTCCTTAGATGAAAAACTCAGCTCTTTGCTTCAAAATATCTACTATTTCTTTCATGTACAGTTATTAATGATTGATCAATGCATTGATATAATTGAAGATACTGGAAACACGTTAGAAATCTATTAACATATAGACAAATAGCCAGCACATTTGCTGCCAAAACATGCAGTATAGTTGCCTGTTTGTTTTACCTCGGTATCACCCTACTTCAAAAAACTTCTTTCAAATTATCAAAAGGTACTTCACTGCGCTTTGTTTTCCTAGTGACCTTATAGACTAATAATGCAGACCCTAAGGAAAAGCAAAAAGATAGCTGGGACACTTAGCTTCTTAAGATGATCAAGATATTCTCAGACAGAAATGCTTTATGCCATGATATTAATCGCAACAAAGAAGAGAAGAATAGGGACTAATGTAAATATACATACTAAGAAATTCTAAGCAACTAAATATATGCAGCTTACAAGATAAGATAGATGCTCAAGCGTAAAACCATCAGTGTTATTGATGTGGTCCATCAGTCTTCCAGGAGTTGCCACTAATATGTCTACTGCACTTTGTAACTCGTATGAGAATTCTTCAGGATCATAACATATGCCATACTCAACACTGGGTTTCTTGATGAGTTCGGAGATTTCATCAGAAATTGATGACTGACCTACTGCCAAGCCGACAGACAGACCTACTGCAGGTGCAAGAGCAGAGAAGACCTCTTTGACCTGCAAACGGAAACAAATGGTAAAAACATAATCTTCCCCTGAGAAGCTAGTTATCTATCTTTGCATGTGAAAGTGTAAATAGAAAGGCCTTAATAAATAAATAATTGCATGTGCAAATGCAAATGTAGATACGTCACTGGTGTGAAGAACCCACTTATCAGTTGGAGGTATTCTTACAAAAAGCCTGTGAGGCACTACAACAAAATTCCACCAAATATTAGATAGCAATTAAAAGAATTCAACCAAAGTATGAACTTGTAGTGTTTTTTTCTTTTGTGATAGGTAGCATGAAGTCATAGTTTTAACGCGACAAAAACCTAGGATGATCATTGACTTGCCCATCAAAAAAAGAAAATGTCAAGGGAGGAGGCAAAGTTGGAATGATAGTTGATCCAAAGATTTACATGTAATTGAGAATTTGTGTAATTATGCACTGCGCATTTTCCAAAACTAAAACTAAAAAACTACGGTGAATAACCTGCAAAGCAAGGTCTCTAGTAGGCAAGACCACTAGTGCACGAAGACATTTAACAGCGCGTGTAGACAGCGTCTGAACAATTGGTAAGGCATAAGCAAGAGTTTTCCCGCTCCCTGTAGGTGAATTTATACAAAGGTCTCGTTCAAAAGAGCCAGGTCCAATAGTCTCTTGCCAGACAGCAAGTTGCACGGGAAAGAGTGACGTGATGCTCATATTCTTCAAAGCCGCCACTAACCTAGTGAAGAAACATGTACGGGTAAGAATAAGTTGGAGTGGAAGTGTACAAGATCCAGTATGAAGTGTCAAGAAAGCATAAGGTATAAGTGTAACAATGTTTCAACTGCAATCATAGGACTTTTAATACAACCAGTAAGCAAAGTAATAAACTGAGGATATTTCGGATAAGAAATGAAATATTAATTGTCGAAACTGAGAGGTGATCATTAACAATAATTTCCGTTTTGTTCATTCGTTATCCTGAAGGAATGGAGAAGTTTTTTTCTTTTGAGATGAGGTTTGCCAACTGGCCATGCTATTGATTGGGAACCAGCAGACAATACAAACGATTGAAGAATATGGATGAGCAACATTCATCTCTGTCTGTACAAATATCATAACAAGACGGAAACAAGACATTCGGAAAATGTGTCCCACACCAGGTCATATAGTTCTTCAGCTGTAAGATAGTATTAGATCTCAGTGATCGTATTCTAAATGATGCCATTAATAAAAATACTTTCAACACAGTTTTCTCAACCCGTTTGTATTCCATCCCTCCCATATTATGGACACCATTTTGGTGCATGGAGCTTAACTTGTTAGTTTATGTTGTATAGGATACAAGTAGTACTTTAAATTTAAAAGCTAGTTTGATAAATAGAACATACAATATACCATCAGAATTTAGTATTTGATTAGTTAAATAATTTGAATACTTGAACCTGGTAAAAGGCTATAGAAAGTAACATATTAATAAAAGGGAACCAAAAGATTTTGCCACATCTCAAAACAAAAAGAATGTCCTATAGATTGTAAGACAGATGGATGATAACCGAGAAACCACGAGGGCAGTAGCACCTTAAATACCAAGCTCAGGGTTTGAAAAATTAAAAGAAAACCCTACAAAAACTACATTCCCAGAAACTCAAAACATTTTCTATCAAGAAAATACAAAATTTACAGAGCATAAAAAAGTAAAAGACATTGTTAGCTCTATTACAAAAGGCTAATCTAAAATTAAGGAGCTACCAAAGTCCAAAAAACCTTCACGGCTACAGAAACTTGTGGAAACTCGAACATCTCTAAATTCTGGGATATTTAAATCAAACTACTCCTACACCAAAAGTATAAACTTCCTAACCATCTATTCTTAATAATAACAGAAATGTGACGCTTTTTATCAAACAATAAATCTCCTATTGATGTCTTGCCATATGTTATTCGTTCAGAATCAACAAGGGTTCGTAGAACGAAGGGAGTGTATAACTGGGATCTCATTCCACTTTTTTGTTCGTAACGAGGAAGAGATAGAATGGAGTTCTTCACAAATGATCCCTCCAAATTATCTTAAATCTTCTGATCAGAACCTGGTTCTGACAACATTCATACAACTGTTTGAACGAGTTACTAATATTTTTAAAAGATAGAACCTTTATGCAGTTTCTAAAGATGTACTCACTCCATTTCAACTTTTTTGTCTTCTTCTCCTTTTTAATCCATTTAAAAAAGAATGTATATTTCCAACATCAAGCCTATTGGAACTAGATAGAATTGATAAGATAACTCCAACAATTTCTTTGTTGTTAACGGCTCCTGATTTCCAGGAATTAGCACTTCAATAGCCTTCATGAACTGTATTAAAAGGGTATGTCATCCCAAAATTCGGATTATTTCTTGGCGCAAATATTCACTGGTAGCATACCATATTTCAATTATTTGTCAACTCTTTAATTCTAACTTTTTACAAGTCAATGTTTAAGACCATGAGATTTGAGCCTTTTGTGCATTCAATGTATTGATCACAAGTCAAAACCAGATAAAAAAATTGAAAAGGAGATCTCAAGATACTCGGAACATCATGTTGATTTTTGGGGTTGAAGGGAGTAATGCTGAAAGAGTACCTGGGATCAATAAAAGGCAAAAGATCTAGAGAGCATTGATCAAAGGTAGTAATATCAACTGGGTTTCTCATCCATGGCAATACAGGGATGTTTTTCTTCTCTTTCTTCAACCCCTTCTCTTCTTCCATTGTCAAGCTCACCTTTTTCAGCTGAAAACTTGAGGAAAATCCAACCAAAAATGCCCAAATTAATCTCTAACAACAACAAAAAAAGCAACAAGTAAAAGGAAAAGCTTATGGCAGTTTGAACACCCGAAATAAAAAAAATATTAAGGCACAAACTCAACATAGCTGGTCAGAGAAGATGAACTTAATCGGAAAATTATATCAGTAACTAAAAAATAACATAAAATAACAATAATGATGGCCGTAGTTTAAACTCCTCCAGCTTCATATCAAACGAAGAGGATAAACAAAGATTAATATATATGAAAGATAACCTCTTTTGCCGGAGTTGGTGTCGCTGGTTCACCGGTGGAATTTGGTTTTGTCAGTTGCACGAGCTTCGAGCTCGCTGGCTGGTTCGTGTCTGAGCTTGAAGCTTCACTGGTTCACCGGAGACAAAACCTATGTTCGCCGTTAATGGCTGCCGGCGTGTTCTGTTGGGAGGGCGGCTCTATGTTATTGCAAAATAAGGTATCCAAATATTTTTTTATAAGGAAAAATGATAAATATATTCGAATTATCATATTTTTGGTATGTTAGTATTAAAGTACATGTATCTTTCATTCTAACGAAAGACTAAATAGGGATACGTGATGCAATTTTATTTGTTGATTTGATATTTAATAAATATCGAATCGATTGATAAGATTATGATGTATGTATATGTCCGTTAGTATAAATGGTATATATGTTTTAGTCTTTGCAAGGCAGAATCGTCAATGTCCCAAAAGAATGATGGACGATATTTGCATATTGTTTACGATATTTCAGAGGTATATATTTATTATTTTTTCCTTTCTATATAAAAAATTAATTATTTGTGATAAAATATAGTATTAACGTAAAGATTTTTATCAAACATGTTGAATAGTTCAGAAGATATTGAAGGCGCAAAAAATATTGAGGAGGTAGGTGCAACTTACAATAAGTCATAAGATGGTGAAGTGACTAACCGTGGAAATTCTCTAGCTGGTCACAGAACAAGTTATTTATGTAGCACATATACCTCTTGAGACTAACGAAAATCTTTTCTAATATATATATGGTTCTACATTTACGAATAGATGACTGACTGTCTCAACTTCTTTACCATACATATAGCACAATTTGAAAGGTCGATTTTTCCCTTGCCAAAGTGTTAGCAATTATACGATTGTAAACTCCAAAGGAGTCGAGGACTTATAATGCTCATAGTGTACACTAAGTCGTCAACTCAAAAGCTAGCTCTGCCGTGATCCTCGTATTTATTTGGGTTTTTGTTGCTCCTATACAATTTTGTTTCTTATATGTTCTTATAATTCAGAAGATAGTGAAGCGACTAAGCGATGGTCGCGACTCACACTGATGGTCAAGGCTCTACTAGACGTGGCTTTATGAGATTTTTTTATTTTTAAGACCACTTTTAGTATGCTACACTACGGTCTATACAATTCACATGTCACATTACTTCTACTTCACATCAGAAATTTCATATTATGTTTTGATTGTAACAATAATTGCAGCCTTCGAACTATATCTACTATCATTAATACAATTTTTCATTATATTTTTTTGTTTCACTATATGCTTATATAAAAACATTTACAACTTAATTTGCTTTATTTCACATCAAATTATTATGGAAGTGAGAAATCATGTATTTATTTTATGAACATTTTTTATCGAATAAATCAAAAATTAAATTGTTAATAAATAATTTATTATCGATTTATTGTATTTAAAAACTAAAAATTAAACCGATAATACATAAAATCTAACCGACGAACCTAATAAATACCATTTCGTAACAATGAATGCCTGTGACAAAATTAGTTGGAAAAAAGTTGTAGAAACCAATGCAAAGTGCTTATTCACATAGTTTCATTCAATTGTTACATTTTTCAAAACCCCCTTTTTCATTAGTTTCTTGTTTATCATAGATTTCATTTTTCTTCATTAACAATGGGCAATGCTTCATCTTTGCTGACTCAATATGACATTGAAGAAGTTCAAGAACACTGCAATCACACATGTATGCATATTTCTCTCTTTAAAATGACATTTTTTCACTAAAGATTGTAACTTTTTGTGGGGTTTTTATTTTAATGTTTAAAAGAGGGTATTTTCTTACTAAAGTTTGTAACTTTTTTGTTTTGGGGTTATGTGGGTTTTGAATATCTATGCTTACAAAAAGGTATTCTTTTACTAAAGTTTGTAACTTTTTTGTTTTTGGGTTATGTGTGTGTCTTATATCAATGTCTCAAAGGTGTATTTTAACTAAAGTTTGTAACTTTTTGTTTTGGGGTTATGTTGTTTTTCTTTATATCAATGTTGAGAAGTGTATTTTTTTTAAAAATAAAGTTTGTGACTTTTTTTTTGTTTTGGGGTTTTAGTTTCACAGCAGGAGATTCTATCATTGTACCAGAGGTTTTGTCAACTGGATAGAAATGGCTGTGGATTTGTCTCTGGAGAAGAGTTTCTTTCAGTGCCTGAATTTGCTGTCACTCCTCTCTCTCAGGTTTGATTGTTTGTGTGATAATTATTACATGATAAAAATATGTGCTTTTCTGTATAGTTGTGCAACCCGAGATCAAATTTTTCGATGAGTTGATTTCTTAGATGGTCGTTTAACTAATAATGACACTAAAATTAGGAAGAAAATTGGAAACCAGAAGTAAGGTGACTTTTTGAGATAATAACTATTAATTGAGTGAGCATCTGAGAAATCAACTTAATTTTCCTAATATGCTTATGTAAATACTGTTTCAGGATTTAGTTTGTATAGTTTTGTGAATTGAAGCATGCAAATGCACTAAAATATTGTAGAAATTATGGTCTACTTCTTGTGCATTTACTTTGAAATGGTTGTCCCCAATGTCGGAGCCAAAATTTTCACTAAATAGAATCCAAAATCTTTGTTGCTTGGACTCTCCAAAAATATTGTCGCACCCTGTAGGATCCTCCAAAGAATTCACTACTTTTGGAGCATCATGCACACACTCGTCGGTATATTTGAAAAGTCCGAGCAATATAGTCCAAAATATAAGGAAGTAAGCACACGAAGAAGCCAACAGGATTCAACATAAAATATACATACATAAAAAAAACATTGACATACCTACACAATGTAATTTTCTGTAGAGTGGTGTCAATTGACTCCCCTTGGACAAATGTGGTTCTGCGATTGGTTATCCTCACATAATAATGAGGGAATAGCTTGTATGGCATTATTGTGCTATTTGGTGCTTGTGGGACTTTTTGTGTCAGAAAGAAGCATGCCCTCTGGTAAACTGAACAAATTCAATCCTTCAGATATGAAAGGTTCGGTAATACAAGTTTGTGAGACTATCTATTATAATTTTGAAGTAGAATTGAAAGATGATCCAATCTGTAAACGACAACAACATGAGACCTGGTTTATGTTCGTCCAGGAAAACTAAGATCTAAGGGTAAAGAATCAACTCGAAGCAAAACATAGGTTTCATGCAGGAGAGAAAGAGAGGTACGTTGGGAACAGAGAGGTCTTTGAACGGGAAATGA
This sequence comes from Solanum pennellii, assembly GCF_001406875.1. Taxonomy (NCBI): domain Eukaryota; kingdom Viridiplantae; phylum Streptophyta; class Magnoliopsida; order Solanales; family Solanaceae; genus Solanum; species Solanum pennellii. The sequence goes on from NC_028643.1 coordinate 977,109, forward strand.
AATAGTTAAAAAGGTTCACTGGTACACTGATTCATCAACAGAGAGGTTATGCTAGCAGACTAATAGATCCTAATTCTCCTCCTTTTTCTGTTCTCATTGAGCATTGATAAGAACTGTATTTTTTTAGAACTCGGAGAAATAAAGTTAGAAGTTCCGGGCTTGCTTTCTCTCTTCTCTCCTCTTAGCTGCTGGTTTGGTGCAACTGTAAATAACTTTTTGATTGTGTGGCTCTTTTAGTATATTGTTTATTTGAGTTTTTGGTCAATGACCAGCATTGAAATGTCACAAATGCACTTTTGCAAATTCTGCCACTATAAAACTTATTTCTTAATCATCCTTTTTCTTAATGCAGAGGCTATTACGGATGATAGATGGGTTAAATTTCAAAGAATTTGTGGCGTTCCTATCAGCCTTCAGTGCTCATGCCAGCTTGCAACAAAAGGTTGAATGTAAGGGCATTTCTCATTTTATGCCTTTGATCGTCTCTTTGAAATGCGTAAATCCAATCTTCTTTTGCGTAACTTTACTTTCTTCAGGTTAATTGTTGCTCATAGTGCTCCACTCTTTTTTATTTTTCCAGTTATATTTAGAGTTTATGATTCTGACGGGAATGGAAAGGTGTCATTCAATGATATGCTGGAGGTCTTGCAAGATTTGACTGGACCATTTATATCTGAGGTTCAAAGAGAGGTAGTGTTTGTCTTTTATTTTTTCGATGCTTTTGTTTCTTATGATCTTTTTCTGATGAGAACTATTAAAGTATTGAGAAATAAATAGAGTTTCTCCATATCTTACTTTATTCTGTTTTGGAAAGTATACTTAGTAAAATGACGTCAAGGCATTCAATCTCTGGATTGCTCTTGATTACCTTGTGACCTTCTGATGTAGGGAGCTTTCAACTAGCCTATAGTTGCAGTATAGTAAAATGGAGATCTATAGGACTTGATACTGGCAGAGACATTGGAGATTAATACGGGGTTCTTGTTGTTTTAAGGTTAATGATTCCATGAATCACGGAAAGGAAAGGTTTTTAGTTGTTCTATATGTAAATCAGTGGAGTAAGAGAAGAAAAGTAGTCTAGAAATCCCACCATAGAAGTAAAAATGCAGTAAAGTACTGAACTAAAGTTTCCCCGAAAGCCTTCAGATTGACTCATATACTCTGCACTATTAATTCGAAAACGGTAAATGTATATTTATGAGCACCAGTTTTCTAAGTTGGTTAGTCCTACTAAAATTGCTGCTAAACAATAAGGAAATAATATAAATTGACCATCTTTAGAAGTTCTTAAACAACGTGATCATAGACTCATAGACATGGTTTTTGGATTTTATTGCATTTAACAGGTAAAGATACTCCTGAAAATAACCTAAAGTTTACCAGCAACGGCAGATTAAAGTATGTCCAATCTTGGGCTATAAATGAGAGAGATTTCTCATTTTCTTCTGTGTGTGCATGTCACCTTTTTCACACATCTGAAATGACATAGGAGTATCATCCCGGGAAGTATGCATAACTATATTTACTTGGATTTCGGTAATCACTCTTTTGAAAACGAGGCATAGAGAATCCCCTTAAAAACATTTACAAGTTAAAATCATTCTTCCACTTTTTTATAGTTTCATTGCTTTCAACGTTTTCCTTAAATTAAAAGGACAAGCTCGGTGCAAGAAGGGGTGACCCGACGGTCCATGATACTGGAATGAACCATGAAGTCTTGGGTCCAATCGTAGAAAAGGAAAATAGTTAGTTGGTTTCTTCTAATCTGTCTAAACCTTGTAACGAATTATCTGATACATATTCTCGTACCATGGATTAGTTGTGGTACGTGCAAGTTAGTCGGAACAGAACTTCTATATAAAGAAGAAAGTAAAAGACGCTAACGATAAACTTGGGAACAATTTTTTCTATCAGTAACAAACTTTGGGAACTTATACATTTCTTAGCTCTTATTTCATGTTTTATTTTGTTCACTTATTCACCTGCAACTTATTCTGATTTCGTTTAACTATAGTAAAGCTACTCTACTTCGCTCTTCCATTTCTTGCCATAGCAAGTGCTTAATTTGAAGACTTAAAAACATAGTAGTATTTAGCAGGTAATGTCAACTTTTTAAAGAAGCTGAGAAGAAAAATTCAAATATAGCAAATCGAGTGCAGTTCGTCAACATGCTATCATTCTTTGAGAAAATATAGGTGTACTCAGGAGATTATTCATTATGGTTTGGATTACGTTACAGATGTAATCCTTTTTTTGGACAATTTACTTGATTGTGAAGTAAACAAGTTGTCAATGAGAACATTTTGATGGTGGATCACCGAAGAAGCCACCTTCTATAAAGTTTACCTGAAAAAGAAATGTGACCTTGCGTTTAACTCCGGTTTTATTTCTGTCCATGCAGCAAGTTTTGACACGTGTTCTTGAGGAAGCTGGATACAGCAAGGATTCTTCACTAGTCCAATCTGATTTCCTGAAGGTAAATATTGGACCTTTGACCTTCACGCTATCTGTTTCTTCTTGCAAGTTTCTATGGCCCTTTGACAGATCAATTAACAGTTCTCTAGAGATGCCAATTACTCTTGCCTCTTGTTAACTCTGTCTTTCTGAGAATATATTATGATATATACATTACTGCATTTGTATAAAAGATTAAAAGGTGTTATGTGAATTAAAACAAGGTTCAATGTTAGATCAAACAAAACATTTAGACAAACTTTGCCTCAACTGTTTCATTGCTATGGTCGGGAAGCTTGATATGTTTTGACTTTGAGAAAGTTACAAGTAGCAGTGTAGGCAAGCAGGTACGGAGAAATGTCAAGCAGCAAGTAGTTACCATCCCGCTTGGTACATAATGTAAAGCAAAAGTAGTGAACTTCTAAGGCTCCATGTTGTGAGTTGAGTTTGAAATTTCATGAATATTTGAATAAGATTAAAGCATCTTCATATCTACTGTCAAAATTATTCCGAGTTGAAGGATTTGCAAATGCTTCCTGCAATATTGCGATACCAAATGGAAGTATCTCCTAAATCACAAAATAAACTCTAGAGCTGCTGAAATTCATGCAAACTGATAGCTTCTTTGATGTTTGGTTTTTATGTACTGAAAACTACACAAACCCTTTTCCTCGCGCTGCTTAACTCTTGTAGACACCCTTATAGCTTGTCATGTTCAGTTTTTACCTCCTCTACGCGTCCCTTACATCATTACGTGATCATAACTCATTGAATCAACATTATAACATGTCATCGGATCAGCTTATCAGTGGGATGAGAAAAGTAGAGTAGAACTACTTCCAACTTAAGATGTGTGTGTCACTTGCATCATAACATGATAATTACTAGTCGGAATCAACGTTGTAACATGACTTTGATCCGTATCACTGAATCAAGCTTATCAGTGTGTGAGAAAAGTAATTTTCGACGTATTGATTTCTGAATTTCCTTGGTTTGGTTGAATGATATTGACAAAGCTACTATTGTTTGCAGATTCTTGGCAGTTCTGATCTGAAGATGGAAGTTGAAATTCCAGTAGATTGAAAAAATGACTTTGCTTTAGTTGAAATTATCATATAATTTGCACCAGCAAGAGTTAAACAAAAGCTCTTTTTGAATTACTAAATTTTTAATACATGTTATGATGAGTATATGTTATATTGAACATATGTAAAACTCAGGTTATTATTCACATCATAATGGTTTAATTGATCATATCATGTTGCAATCCTGCTTGAGTCCTTTTTTGAGTCGAGGATTTATCGTAAACAATATTTCTACTCTATAGAGACAGGTTAAGGTCATCGTATCCTCTATCTTGATCTCAGAGACCTAAAGGTAGGTTTTGGTTTGATTTTCATTAAAAATAATTAAACTAATTATGTTGATTCAGATCAATATAAAGTCGATTTTTTAATTTTAATTTTAATAGATTCTTTAGAGTTTTCGAATTTTTACATAATGATTGAAAAAAATGAATTATATTTTTACTTACTTATGTGATAAGCTAGAGAATAAAAACATTAAATGAATATGAATTTTTTAAAAAGACGGTAAAATTCACGTGAATACAAGATAATTTCATTGAAATATCAACGTTCAATATATTAAATTTATAAGATTAAAGGCTACCGTCAAACCGAATACAAAATAAAATATTTACAAAGTAGAGTGTTAACTTCAATCTGAAAAACTATAACAATTTTATTGTAATTTCCAATCTGAATACAAAATAAAATATTTACAAAGTCCAAATTTGAAAATAATTTATCTATAAACTAATTTAAAATATATTAACAAAGTAGATTATAATCAATACTCCACTTTTTTATGTATAAAATAAAATAAAATAATTTTATGCATTACGTTGGTTTAATTTGAGTTTGATTTGACTTTTCTTTAATATCAAATCAAGAGTGATCGATCTTCTTTTACACGCTAAACCAATTTTTCCAATTTGAATTGATATAATTTAATTTGATGATTTGATTTGTACACGTCTATAATAGTTCAATCTTTTCTCTTAAATCTTAAAAATATAAATGAGAGACAAATGTCCACCTAGCTACTACTTCAAGGACCAAGTAGTTAAATTGAAATTAATTCTATTTAATTATGCTGTTAATTACTTCTAGGTATTAATTTCCTTAATTAGCTTTAAAGTTTTAAATATAAAAATCATTAATCACTTCCAAGGAGAATTTCTAAATACAAGAGGCACCTCTTAATTTCATGTTTAGTTGATTAATACTCTTAACAATATTTCCTCTAAGAAAAATAATATTTCTATCAAAATAAGATAAATTTATTAATTTAACTTATTTTGTTTGGTTAAATTAAGTCCATCTAAGAATTAAACAAATTGAAAATATAACCCTAAACACGATATTTTACTCTTAAATCACGAATAACAATATAATAAAATTATCAAAAAAGAATGTGATATCAATTCTTACGAAAGAAAGTCAACGAATTCAATCAGATACATGGCAATTAATTTTATATATATATATGAAGGATTTCATTGACTAATATACTATACATTTGGCCTTATAAGATCCATACAAAACAATATACTTTACTTTATAATCTTCAATCAAAATTTTTATAAAATAAATAATACGACACTCTATATTTATAATGTAACTCATTTTAAACTCAAATACTCACATAGTTTTAATCAATTTAACATTCGTTAATATGATATAATATATTATCAAAAATTCACACTCGATATTCTAGATCCGCCCCGATATTTATTTAAATTCTCTTACTATAAGCATGCTCTGGAACATTGAATAAGTGTATGGTCGGCCATAAATAAAGACATACATAATAAATTTATTATTTATCAACTTTTTAAATTAAAACTTTTAATAAGTCCATTTTCACCGTTTTTTTCCGTTGACTAACGACCCCATGTGTAATTATTATTATAATAATAATAAAATAAATAATTTTTATTTTTAAAAAAGAGTGACAAGTGTAATCATGTTGTTTGTGGTGTTAATAAATTAATAAAATATAATAATTGACTTTTGTTTTATGTTATTTTGAAAGAAGATAATTTATGTTAAACTATACTTACAAGGTGGTTAAAACTTAAAAGTACTAATAATTATGATTAAAGCTTTAATTTCATAATTGAATTGATAAAAGAAATTTTTAGTTATAACTAAGGAATGTAATATCATATTCTATCAATTTTTTCGAAAAGTTATTAAGTGCACGTGTAATTTCAGTGAGTTTATCTTTGTCCTCATTAAAACATACCTAAATACAAATACGTAAAACAAATCCATAACGAAGAAGACAGGTTGAAAACGAGAATTGTAATATTTTCCATTAACAAGTCACGAGTCTTAATCGGATTGGTGGAATTTGTAACTTCACAAGTAACGATTTGAGGTGGTTGATGCATACACAATCTGAACCCTACCTTGTGCACGTAGAAAGACTATATCTGAAGAACTTTTAAATGACGAACAAAATAACTAATAGCAAAAATATATAATATGATTTCCTACTTCAAAATTATAATGATATAATTTTAATTTATTTATTTTACTTATATTTATTTTTTTTTAAAAAATTAGTGCTTAATTAAGGGGATAAAATCAAGATAATTAGTCACCTAGAAATTGGGTGGCATAAACGGACAGCCAAAATCTAGGCCTACCTTTCCTTTTTGTAAAAGACAAATCAACAAACCGTTACAAAAACCAATTTTTATTTTTTTTTAATCTGAAAAAAATATTTTTCCAGAAAATTAATTTTTTTGTTTCAAAAAAAATTGATTTTTTTTTTAAAAAAAAATCAAAAATTAATATCTCTTTGAATCTTCAAGTGGGGTTTCCTTATTTTTTCAATTCTTGAATTGTGTTTTCACTTTTGTTGCTTTTTTGGTTTGTGGGGTTTTTAAAGAATCAACATTTCTTGATTTTTTGAAGAAAATAAAAAAAAAAGGTTGTTCATAAATATCCAGAAAAGAATCTTGATTTTGTTTTTTTCACTAGTGGGTTCATTTTCATTTTTCAAAAAGATTGATTCTTTGTATTAAAATTTGACATTTTGTTTGAATATTTTGGTGGGGTTTTCCTTTTTTGTGAGGTTTGGTTTGTGGGGTTTTGAAGAATGAGCATTTCTTGATTTTTATATGAAGAGAAAAGGAAAAAAGAAGAAGATGGGTGATTTGTGTTTCTTGATTGAGTGACTCTTCTTTTCTGCTGTAAATTAGGTAAACTCAAAGTTCCTCAGCTCTCTGTTTATGCAATGATCATTAGTTGTATTTATCTTAATGTTGAGATTGTATGTTTCTTGATGTAAAAATTACATATTTCATAATTTTCTGTTAATGTTGTTGTTGTTGTTGTTGTTGTAATGTTGAGATTGCCTAACAATAACATATCTAGTTTATTCTGACAAGAGGGGTATGGGGAGGAGTAGTGCGTATGGCTGTATGCAGACATTACCATTACCTTGGAGGTAGATAGGCTATTCTCAATAGACACTTGGCTCGAGAATGTTGATGTTGTTGTAGAAGTAATGTTGAGATTGCCTAATAATAACATATCTAGTGTATTTCGACGAGTGGGGTACGGTGAGGTAAAGTGTATGCAGACCTTACCCCTGCTTTGGTAGGTAGAGAGATTATTTATGATAGATCCTCGTTTTAAGAATGTCGAGATTGCCTGTTTCTTAATATAAAGATTACATATTTAATATTTCTCTTTTAATGTTGAGATTGCCTAACAACAACATACCTAGTGTATCCCCACGTGTTTTGTTTGGAGAGGGTAGAGTGTACCTAGACCTTACCCCTACTTTGGGAGGTAGAAAGATGGTTTTCGATAAGACCCTCGGCTTGAATATGTTGAGATTGTTTGTTTCTCAAATAGTGTTGAGAGTGACTAACAATAACATACCTAGTCGGGTATGGGGAGGTAGAGTGTCCGCAAACCTTACTCCTATCTTGGGAGGTAGAAAAACTATTTATGATAGACCCTCGCCTCATGTTGTATACTGTTGGCATAGGATGAATTTAAGTGGGAAAAATGGTTAGTGAGAATTACCGAGGGTCTACAGAAACAACTCTCTCTACCCAACAAAGGTAGGGGTAGGATTTGTGTATGTTCTACCTTCCCGACCCCACTCGTAGTACTACACTGCGTATTATATTGTTTTTGTTGGTTAGTGAGAATACCTATAGCCGACTCTAACTTGTTTGAGACCGAGACAGAGTTGTTGTTGTAATTGACGAGAAATGCAAAGTTTAAGACTTATTTTTCCTTGAGTGAACACTAAATTGGTTAAAATACGAAATGTGACTATGGTTGTTGATGATAGCTGAAGTTTCGGTTGTTGGTTTTATATTGAATTGGAAAAATTAATCATTGCCAATCTTTTCTTCTGTTAAATGATTCTTCTGTTATCGCAGAGAACGTGTAGTTACTCTTCCGGTTAGATGGCTGATAGTTATATGCCTCAACTTGATGTTGCTTCTTTGAAAGAGACTCTATGTGCTCAACAACAGCTTCTACAGAAGCTTTACGGTGAATTGGATGAGGAAAGAGAAGCCTCCTCCAGTGCAGCTAGTGAAGCGTTATCGATGATCTTACGTCTCCAAGGAGAAAAGGCTGCAGTAAAAATGGAAGCCGAGCAGTACAAGCGATTGGCTGAGGAGAAAATGTGTCATGCTGAGGAATCATTAGCCATTTTCGAGGATCTTTTCTATGGAAAGGAGATGGAGATAGCTGCATTGGAGTATCAGGTGCAAGCTTATCGGTATAAGCTGTTGAGCATGGGCTGTGTAGATCCCGGGGTCGGTGAATTCAAATATCCTGAGAATTTGTTGCAAAGAAACGAGAATTTAGCAGGTGAAATGAATCTCCAAGCCCTTGGAAGGCGTAATTCCGCCCCTCCTTTTCCCCTGAAAATTCCAAAGAGGGGTGCTATGGAAATAGATGATTCAAGTTCGGAAATAGATTCAAATTCGAAAACTGTGGAGGAATGTACAGGGCAAGAGATGAATGAGCAGCAGTTGGATACAGAGAAGAAGACAGATATTTCCATTTCCACGACTGGAAGTATCAATTCGTATTGGCAACAGATTCGGAAGTTGGATGATCGAGTGAAAGATATTACAGGAGTTAGCTACGCGAATTTCAGGAGTGAAACGAGGTCTCCTTCACCACTTTCTCAAAGAAGCATTAAGATAAGCAAATCGGAAAATGAATGGTACCAGCCGCCTAATCTTCACGTGAGCAAATCAGAAAATGACACACCTGCTGATTCTGGTTGTTCTCCGAATGTTCTTGATGTCTTCGAAGTGCCTCGAGCAGACAAGGATACCATTGATATCGGATTGCCTCCTAAACATGATCGCAAGATGGTTTCACATAACGATGAAAGGCTCGAGAGACCTGATTCTGCCCTACAAGAGGCTGTAAAATCATCGGTTAGAGATGAAGCTGATTTGCTAAAGAAGTACTTTGTATCTGCACAGCGAGAGAACAAGCTGCGAAGAGCTAGTGAAGCTGCTGCTATTACCTGCCATTTGGCAATATCTCGCCCTACAACCAGCATTTCCGAGACTAGCGAGTCTCATCAGCCCAATCGAACATCTGAGATAGTTGAAGTTGGAAGAGAAGCGTCAAGATATGAAATGGCTCGAGATGAAGAGCTGAAGTTGTTACACGACATTAAAGAGCAAATAAATTTAATGCACTCTGAAATCCAAAGTTTGAAAAGCGACAAACTCCCTCCAAGTGACGACGAACCATCCTTACTTCTTCTATCAGAGGTAGGTACATTTCATCTAAGTCCCTCCATTCTTTTGATTCTAATTACTCGTATTCAGTCGCAACATGTGAAAAATGTTACTCCCTCCGTTTCAATTAGTTTGTCTGGTTTTGACTTGTTACGGAGTTTAATAAAGTAAAGGAAACTTTTGAATCTTGGAAGTTTGAGTTGTCAAAAAGGGAAAGAGACATTTTAAAAAAAAAACGGACTAAAAAGGAAAGTAAGACAAAAAAATTAACAATCTTACCATCTTGAACAGGCAATGACTCACTTTTGGCTCTGATCGATCTATCAAAAGCTCGAGCACCAGCAGTCATCTGGAATACCCTCATCCGTTACATAATCAAGATGCTCCCCTTCTGTGACTTCTGAATAGCGTAAGAGTTGTTTTGGCTTTATTGTGTGGTTGCGGAGATATTCAATACATTGGTAAATTGATCGCGTAGAGTGTACAGTACCATATAACCTTCATCACATCAACTTAGTTGCATCAAGAAGAGGAATGTTTTCACATTTGTTAACATTTTGACAACAGTTTTTTGTTTTGACGTCTGAAACAGTCTCTCTATCCCGCAAAGGTAGAGGTAAAGTCTGTGTACATCCTACCCTCCCCAGACTCCCGCTCATTGGTGTAAGTTCATTTGTGATTTGTGAGTGGTGCTACCACATTTTGTTTATTTCTTAATTGTGTTATGTTAACTGAGGGAGTATTTCTTTTATTTGTATAGATACCTGGACTTCAAGAATGTTATTTCATATTTCAATAATAAAAATGGGAAAAAGATCAAATATTTGAGAAAAAACTCATCTATTTATCCATTATAATTTGACTCATCTATTTCATTTCCGTTTGAGAAAAGGCTCATCCATGCCATTATTTGTTAACGGGAAACAGTTTCGGTTTGCAAAATCATGTTTTACACGTGGTCAATTATGATTCAGTCAAGTCATTAATTACATTATCATATTTTTTTAAAGAAAAAAAGGCTCAAATATGTCATTAAACTTTGAGAAAAGATTCATGTATGTCATCCGTTAAAAGTTTGATTCATTTATGTCATTTCAGTTAATAAATAATGAAATAAATGAGTCTTTTCTCAAACAAATTATATTTAATGTATATATTATATTAATTTCGATTATATGATGATAAATTAGTTAACCGAACGGTATATATCCCTAAATTTCCCAAAATTAATTTAGAGTAGAGTTTTCTTTCTTGAATTGTTAATGCCAATACTCCTTATTTTGCAATCATAAAAAATTATTGGTGGAACTTAATTAGTTTATTATTTATTTAGTGAGTTTGGTATAATACCAACTTTCCACTTAGCTATAAAAAAAATATCTAAAATTTGATATTAATGGTAGGCTGAAAAAATCCTATAAGTGCATTTTGACTATGCAAGATATGATTTGTCAGATAACACCAAAAATTATTAGTGTTTAAGAGGAGATTTGCTCTTTTTACTATTAATTAAAATAATGTTGAGATAATTAAAGTACTTTTTAAGTTTTAAATAGTTTTCATATCTATTTTAAAATATTAGCTCTTTGCTATAAAAAATAAATAAAGGACTGACAGACTTCTAAGTTGACGAGCTTCTGAAGAAGATGAGGGTACATAACATTTTAAGCGATTCTCATGTCGAAATAAAAGAAGAACGTGCAAGGTTTATACGATATAACACAAATTCACATAATACACACACTTTCGAAGTCGATACCGGTGTAGCCCGAGGGATAAATCCGCTAGGTTTATTAGGTCAAAGCAGATAATAGGGCTTGAATCATGACAACTATTGTAGTAAAACACATTACTAATACTTTAAACAAAAAGAATTTTTCTATAGCTCACCTGAAAGGGCAGTCTTGGTGCACGAACCATCCCACGTTCACGCAGAATCCAGAGAAGGTCCGCACCCCAAGAAGGAACAATTAAAAAGGTAAAAAAAAAACATAGAAGTACAATGAATAAAGTTAAAAGGTACATTGTTAGATATAAAAAAAAAATTAAAAAAAGTTCAACTTTTTGTTGTGACATCTTCAGTAACACTGTTTAAAGAAGTTGAAACATACTGTTTTAACCTTCCAATTTCAAGTGCAACATCCAACATTGTTGGCCTAGTTGATGGATTGTACTGAGTACACATTAAGCCAAGTTCAATCAACTCTAACACTATATCGTGCCATATATTGCTATCGCGTTGAACTATTCTACATCTTTGTAATACTTCATCAATCATAGCCTCGAGTTTATGTGAATACTGACTCTTCACCCATTCGTGTAAGCTCGAGCCTTGTTGAAATAGAACGTCTGTGGGACGTTTACCTGTCACAATCTCGAGTACCAAAACTCCAAAGCTAAATACATCTCCTTTTGTTGAAGCCCTCCTTCCCATTCCATATTCTACAGTCAAAAGAAACAGAAACAGAAACTTTAGTCATATAAAATTGATCAAATGAGTTAGATAGAACAGAACTATTTGTATCTGTTACTAACCAGGAGCAATGTAACCAATTGATCCACAAAGTAATCCATCTGTTGAGTTGTAAGTAACTGACTCGTCGATAGGATTTGTATTTTCCTCAACAGCTTTTACTAATGTTGAAATCCCAAAATCTGTCACCAATGCTGTCATGTTGTAATCAAGAAGGATATTGCTTGGTTTTAGATCACAATGCACGACTTTAACAGGCGAATAGTGGTGGAGATAGGACATTCCTTCTGCTACATCGCTGCAAATGTTAACCAATTGAGCTAAGTCAAGTTGATGTCTCAGCCCGTGGCTCGGGTACAGATGGTTCTCTAGGCTTCCGTTAGGCATCAGAGGGAACACGAGAGCTTTGAAGTCCGGTCTGCTACATGTTGTTATGATCCTTATCAAGTTCCTATGCCTAGTCCTTTTCAAGATTTGACATTCCCTTTTGAAACTACCTGATATCTCTCCACCTCCTTTTGTGTCAATCACTTTAACAGCTATGCTCATGTTGTTCTTCAGGACTCCTTTATAAACACGTCCATATCGTCCTGCTCCTATTAAACTCGAGCTGCTAAAACCTCCCGTTGCTTCAATCAGCTGCATACGAGATATCCTCGGGTACTTTTGCTCTTTCCTCCCACCACCTTGCTCCACATCTTCAATTACCTTGCTTTTATTAAAACTCGCGAATTGGTTCCTGAATCTTGATCTTAGAAGGAGAGGGTAACCGACTACGCAAAATATAGGAGTTATAAGCAATGAAAGGAGGATTGTGATAATGAAATGTCTACCCTTCTTCTTATGACAACTTTTCATCCCTTGTACTGAGCCACAAAGCTTGGAATTTCCCATGAATGAGCTCATGGTTAGTGATGAAAATGCACCAGTATCTGTCACGTTCCCCGAGAAATGGTTATAGGAGAAGTTGAGGTTCTGCAAAGTCGACGATGCTTGAAATGTCTGTGGTATATCCCCACTCAACACATTGAATGAAACGTCGATTTCCTTAAGATAAGGTAATCTTCCTATCGAAGATGGAAGAGGTCCTTCCAAGGAGTTACTAGATAGATTCAAGTATTCGAGAGCAATGCAGCTACCAAGCTGTGAAGGGACATTAGACGAGAGACTATTCGAAGACAAGTCAATTGCCAACACCATATCCATTTTGCTGAGCTCTAAAGGAATTGAACCATGTAAGTAATTACTAGACAAGTTCAGATAGAGCTTCAAACTACTCAATCCTGCAACTGCACTTGGAATCGTCCCCGTGATTCTGTTGTGAGAAAGATCAAGTATTTCCAAGTTAACACAATCACCTAAGCTCGGGGGAATCGTTCCAGAGAGGTGATTATCGTGTAACAAAAGCCTCCTCAGTTGCGGAAGATTAGCAAACGTATTAGGGATTAAACCAGAGAGGTTGTTTTTCGACAGATCAAGAAGGCCTAAATGAGAAACATTTCCAAAAGCAGAAGGAATAACACCAGACAGTGAGTTATTCGACAGATAAAGCCTCTCGAGTTTCCTCATTTGACACAACTCAGGAGGTATTGTACCATTCAGATGATTACTAGACAAGTTCAATAGAGTAATATTTACAAGACTCGAAATTTGTGTTGGGATTGGACCATATATAAGATTATCGTCGAGATGTATCTGTGCAAGGTTCTTGGAGATGTTACCGATAATAGGAGGTAACTCCCCACCAAGATTGTTCCCAGCTAACTCAAGTTCTTGCAAGTTAGTACAATTAACTAAAGACGCGAAAAAAGGCGTCAAGTCAGTATTACCACTATGACTATCAAAGTTGTTGTAAGACAAATACAAAAACTGTAACTTTGGCATTTTACTTACAATATCAGAAGGAAGTTCACCACTCAACGAATTCGATTCAAGATCAAGCCATTCTAGCTTTGTAGATTTCGAAAGAGCAATAGGTACTTCACCAACAAGTTCATTAGACCATAGAAGAAGAAACTTCAACCCAATCAACTCACAATGATCATCCATAGGGATTTCACCGCGTAGCGAATTGTTAGAAAGATCCATATATTGTAATGAAGCTGAGCAATTACAGAACAATGACAGAGGAATTGCACCAGAAAGATTGTTTGTTCCTAAATCAAGATACTTCAATTCATGAAGGAATCCTAACTCGTTCGGGATTTCTCCTTCGAGTAGATTAGAAGACAAACTAAGCTGATTAAGCTTAACAAGATCTCCTAATCCAGAAGGAATTCGTCCATGTAATAAATTGCCAGATAAATCAAGAATCTGTAAGAATGAGAGTCCAGAGATAGATGGAGAAATCGTTCCACGTAACGAATGGTGACTAAGATCAAGCTCAACAACTCTATGAATTCTCATGTCACATACAATTCCTGTCCAATTACATACATGAATGTTGGATGAATTCCAACTTTCAAGTACATGAAATGGATCAGAAACAATCATAGACATGAACGAAACAAGCGAATTGCGATCATTTAACATAATTTGATCATTTTTTTGGCCTAAAGCTATAGAGAAAACCATGATCAAGAAGAAGAAATTGTACATGGAAAACTTAGAACACCCCATTTTTTTGTTATTAGTACTATTGCACCAATCATTAAAATTTGAATAGTGAGAAATAAATGAAACTACCTAGATGTATATATATATATATAACGCTGAGGGGTGCAAGGGGGTCTAACTGAACTTCCTTCGTCGAAATATTATACTATAGAAATAAATTGTATATATATATATATATATGCAAGTGCGAACGCAGAGGATGCAAGGGGGTCCATCTGAACTTCCTTCGTCGAAATATTATACTGCATAAATATATTGTATATGCAAGATTGAACACGGAGGGGTGTAAAGGGGTCCATCGGAACTTCCTTCGTCGAAATATTATAGTATAGAAATAAATTGTACATATATGTATATGTAAGGGCGAACGCGAAGGGATACGAGGGGTCCATTTGAACTTTCTTCGTTGAAATATTATACTATAAAAACAAATCGTTTAATATCCCTTTGGTACAAAAAATGTTTTTTTTTTAATTTCTGACTCCGTCACTGTATATATGACTTATCCTAAAAAAGTAAAAATTATAATTGTTATAAATAGAGAAAAAAAATAATTAAAATAATGTTTTATTTGTGCCTAACTAGAGTTGAAGAAGTGGCGCCAATGATTTTTGACTTGAAAAAAAGTTCAAATAGTTAGACATGGAACACGTGTGAACGTGTCTGAATGCCACTTGTGTATTGTTTAATTCATAATGTAACGATGAATTTAAGTTATATACGTTGATAATACAAAATATTAATATTAAATTACCATGACATTTATGAAATAGTGGCAAATATTTATGCTATAGAATATAATTTACTTATGTATTTTTGATCGAACCAGTTCATTGAAAAAATTTATAATGAGAAACAAATAAAAATATATGTGGTAATAGCCAATGAATATTTTTGTAGTGATCTATAGTGTCGATTATGTAACATAACATTTTTTGCTTAAATCTTATAAAATCAAACCTCTTTATAATAATGTCGTTTGTTTTGATATTTTTTCTGATTGTTATAATGAATCATTGTTATAATAAACGTATAATATATGACAGTTATATTTCAAGTAACCACACTAAATTATGTCTAAATCTTGTATCTATATATTATGAAATCTACTGAATATCTTTATTATTTAACCATGAAATAAGTTAATGTATCGGCATTTATTTGTTGAGATTCAAGCAAATATTTTAAATTATTAATTACTGTAATTACTAGTATTATTTACATAGTTTCAAAAATGTAAATGAAATTTTTTTTATATCTATATTCACGGGAAAAATTGAAAATTTGAATTATGATAAATAAATTGATATAAGAGGTGTATTAACTTGATGACGTCTCTACGGAAGTCCATAACTTTAAATCTTGAATATTTGCTTATCGTAACATGAAATTGTAAGTACAAAATAATTTGATCACGATATAAATATTTTTTATACTGTCAGTACACATAACTTAAATTAAATTAATATTTGTTGATGGTTTACATGTCATTAGGCCTAACCATGAGAAGGTTTTGGAATTACTTGTGGGATTAGTGTTTTGATTAATTAGTGGATGATGATGTGTTTGAAGTTTAAGATAATCTAGGTTATTAAGCACGCTTAGGTTAAGACAGGGTTTAAGGCTTTAATTAAGCTTAGATTATGATTTTTTTACAACTTGACAATTTTTTTAAATTTTATTTTTTGGTATTTATGTCGGCTTAAGTGGTCATGATTTAAAGATGAGGTCATTTTTTAATTTGGTCTGTTAATTATTGCAGTAATATTTCCTTTTTTTGCTTTGAAAAAATAAATTATCGAGTTTACGTGAAATTATAATCAATGCAGTGTGAATATAATTCAGATAGGTTAAAGGCTAAAAAACGCGAAGTAAGAAGTAATGAATGTAAGAGTGGGATAGTTGTCAGTTGGTATGACGGAAAAATTCATTTGATTTTTTTTTACGGTAAAACTATATTGTTTATATATGGTAATAAAAATTATTTTTATTTATATAGCAGATATGGTAATATAAGAATCGTCTTTCAATTTCGTATTTAACTCATGTTACGCCAAAACACAATACACTACATTTCATCTTTAAATACTTACTGTTTTTTTATTTATAATAAAATCTAAACGATTATCTCTATTTTCGATAATTACAAGTTTAGTTTTTATCAACATATACCTAGTAAAATATAATTATTATAATTACCAAACTCACAAAGTTTATAATATAATGTTTTTTCATTGATAAAAGTGTACCTAAATTTTTTAGCGTTAGAAGGCATAGTGCTCAAAGGGACCAATGAATTAAATGACTATATGCAAGGAACAAAGGAATGGTTATATCTTTAATAATCATCTTCCACTAAAAATTAAAAAAATATAACTTTTACGGTATAATTATTCAAGTACTCAGAATTTATCGATCTAACTAATTCAAATTTACAATAATAAAGTCTATTAAGAAGGAAAACACTCATTATCGAGATATTTTATCATTTTTAGAATTCACACACGTGCCTTCTAGTAAAGAAATTCTATTCATTTCATCACAAACTTTTAAATAAAGAAGAACAAAAAGAAGTGTTTTTTCATAACTGTTCAGTTTTCGCAACTCACTAGTCAGACTAATTCAAATTAATTTTATATTGCACACATAAGATCCATTGAAAAGGAAAGCGCTCCCGCTAGAGTTATTTTGTCTTTCTATTTTTCAAGCGCGAAACTGAAACTCTAATCAAAATCGATGATATCATATTCATTCTATCATAACCGTCTTCGAGTGCGGAAGAAAGAAATAGGAAGGTGGAAAAAAGAAGATAAAATTTATATATATATAGGTCTAGTGTCACCTCTCTAATTTTTCTATTTAAAAGAAATAATAATGGAATTTTTGTGCTTTCATTGAGTAGTTTATTTATTTTTTTATTTTTTTACAATTGGTTAGTTGATTTGCTATTTATTATGCTATCTTATAAAGGATCACAAATGAATTTTGAAGTATATTTTAGAATGTCTAGTTGTTACTAAAAAAATGTAAAAGTAAATTTCATCATGATTTAATGTTATTTATTTAAGTTATTATAGAGATTATAATGGCTACTTTTCCTAAGAAAATGTAAAAAAGTGCATATATTTTTTAGTACTTTTAAAATTGCTACTTGGTACAAAGAAAATTTCAAGTGCATTCATCATGATTTTTTATTTGTCTATTTAATTGGTACATCTATATAGTGCAATTGTAACTATGTTAATTTATATTTTTACTTTGTAAAAACATGTGAGACATTAAATAAAATATGATTAAATTATATATAGGTCTTGTTTAAAGTGGGAATTAATTAGAATAAAGATTTGAATAGTGCACAATACACATTAACATATTACTATTTACTTTGAAATTTAAAAAAAAATTAGCACCAAGTTGATGTTGGACTAATGCAATGTATTTGAGATACAATTTGATTTATTACTTATAAAAAAATTAATTACTCTACTTTAAAATATGTGTTACTTTTCTCTTTTTGAATTTTTGTTTGACTTATATTTGAAATTATATTGAATTAATATTAACTTAATATTTTAGGAATAAAACTTATTATTAAAAAATTATTCAAAAAATGATATAAATTGTAACTCTTCGCAATACTGAAAACACATATTGAAATGTTGATAAAGAATATTGTAATTTGAATGTCGACAAGCAAAGAATGATAGACGAGTATTTTCTTACAGCCATCAATGGTATAGTATGAGGAGATCACTCCAGCATTGATAAGAGATTTTGACTCCAAATCAGAAAACGAAGAAATTAAATTCATTTCGTTTTTTCGCTTTTGATGAATCATATACAATATAAATCTAAATTAGTGGAACTGTGCTAATAAGCAATAGCGATTATTATATAAAATTAGTTAAAATACATACAAACTAATAGAAATAATACGATTTTAAAATAAATAATTACTAAATGATGTGGAAAAATATAAGTTAATAATTTATTTTTTTTAGTATTACTAAAAGAAAGTCAAAAGTAACTAAAAAAGTTTTTTAAAAAAATACTAGGTTGGCTTGACATCATCAACAAAGTCAAAGAAATTCATGATCAAAATATTATTTTGCAATTAGCTTTTGTGTCATTTTGGAATGACAACTTGAGAC
Source organism: Solanum pennellii (assembly GCF_001406875.1). Taxonomy (NCBI): domain Eukaryota; kingdom Viridiplantae; phylum Streptophyta; class Magnoliopsida; order Solanales; family Solanaceae; genus Solanum; species Solanum pennellii. The sequence goes on from NC_028643.1 coordinate 995,611, forward strand.
AAGAGATTGAGTTCTCACACCAATCAAAGAAGTCAATCATAAATTATATTTATATTTTTAAGATTTGACTAAACGTAATTCTTTCGTAGACGCCATTTAAATATATCAAGAGAAGAAATTTCATTTTAAAAATATTTTCAAGATTATCAAATTTTCTTCGTATTTATGTCTTTATTAGACAAAAAATTTGTATAACATTAGTTCGACTACCTTCAAAAATATATATATATATATATTAGTTCAAATCAAAACTTCCTTGATCCTAATAGTTAATACCAGTGACTAAGTCAAAACTTTGCTAGTTAATGATAATCAAAATATGATATAGTAAGTGGCGGAGTCTGAATTTGTAATGAAGGAGTTCAAAATCTTAGAAGTAAACATACAAATTAGTGGAATGGGGTTCGACATATATTATATATATTTAAAAAATAATTTTAACCATGTATAAATAGTAACATCTGTTCGCCAAAGGGATTCAGATGAACCCCCTTATTATATGGTGCCTATGCCCCTGGATATAGTTATTAGAAGTAACAGTATTCGACCTATATATATAATATAACTTTTTAAAAGATATTTTCTATTGTATAACATTAGTTCGACTCCCTTCACAACATACATATATATTAATTGACTTCTGCATTAAATATATCATCAATATGAAAATTAGACAAACTAAAAGAAAATAATTATATCGTTGACAAAATAAAAGATATCATCAAAGATTAGATAAATTATTATGATCTTAATATTGACAAATTGTACTAATGTTTATCTTACGAGGAAAACTTTGCTAGTTAATAATAATCAAAATATGATATTATATTAAAAATAATTGTGTTCGACATATATATAATATAATTTTTTTAAAAATATTTTCTATTTTTTTTCGATAAAAACATTTTTCTTCAAACACACCCTAAGTTCATATCGATGATAGTATGAAAATATCTTTTGTTTTTTTAAAAGATATTAATGCTGTGATCGATCAAATCAAATGACTAATTAGTCAACAATATGAATTAACAGGGTAACAACATATAATTTAATTTAAAATTCAAGTTATTGTAGTTGACTATTATTTTAGGCTCATGTCTTAAAAAAAAAATGTATGCTACTTAATATTTTTTAAATTATTAAAAAATCTCAAGAAAGTGTAAAAGTGTAANGAAAATTAGACAAACTAAAAGAAATAATTATATCGTTGACAACATATAATTATTAGAAGTAATAGTATTCGACCTATGTATATAATATAACTTTTTAAAAGATATTTTCTATTGTATAACATTAGTTCGACTCCCTTCACAACATACATATATATTAATTGACTTCTGCATTAAATATATCATCAATATGAAAATTAGACAAACTAAAAGAAAATAATTATATCGTTGACAAAATAAAAGATATCATCAAAGATTAGATAAATTATTATGATCTTAATATTGACAAATTGTACTAATGTTTATCTTACGAGGAAAACTTTGCTAGTTAATAATAATCAAAATATGATATTATATTAAAAATAATTGTGTTCGACATATATATAATATAATTTTTTTAAAAATATTTTCTATTTTTTTTCGATAAAAACATTTTTCTTCAAACACACCCTAAGTTCATATCGATGATAGTATGAAAATATCTTTTGTTTTTTTAAAAGATATTAATGCTGTGATCGATCAAATCAAATGACTAATTAGTCAACAATATGAATTAACAGGGTAACAACATATAATTTAATTTAAAATTCAAGTTATTGTAGTTGACTATTATTTTAGGCTCATGTCTTAAAAAAAAAATGTATGCTACTTAATATTTTTTAAATTATTAAAAAATCTCAAGAAAGTGTAAAAGTGTAAAAGTTAATTAATTAATTACAATATGTTTGATTTTAATGATTATGTCTATTCGCCGCGTAAATGAAGTTAATAATAATAATAATAATAATAATAATCCACTAGGCCTAGTTGATGAAATTATGCCCCTCATTTGGAAACAAAATTTATAAGAAAACAAAATAAATAAATACGATCAAATCTCTTTATAATAATTTTATTTTTTAAAATAATAATAATATTATTGACCATTATATACATATTGATATTTTTGTTTGTTATAAGCTAGCAAAATTAACCTATACAATACTTTATTCTAAATTATGTGGTATTTAATTTTTTCATTTTGTTAAAATCAATTGTAGTTCATGTTATTAAGAAAATATTATTGATATTTTAATTATTTTATCCTTATTTTAAAATAAAAACGATATTACATAATCAAAAAATTAACTAAAGAGTTACAGTTTACTCTCTTTATTTTAGAATAAAAGATGTTTTTAACTTTGTCATACTACTTAAGAAAGTACTCATTTTTAGTAAATAAATTATATTTACCCTTCATAGTACTTTGAAAAAATATGTACAACTTTTTAGCAGTGTTTTAGTATCTATCGATATTGAGATTAAATAAAAAAATGTCATAGAATAATTATATAAACTTCATCTTGCACAAACAAAGAATGTTATACGGGAATGATATTTGTCAAATTTAGATAAAGAAAGCCGTTCGATCCTATTAGATTACGTAAAACTTTCTTATTTAAATATAAATAAAATAGAAAGAATATTATTAATGTGATGTGAAACGTAACTTAATCAATATTTGGATGATTATCAAGAGGTTTATTTTGCCGTGACATAATTAAATAACCAAAGTCTTAAAATGTGATTTTTTACCTAACTATCAAAGAAGAAAATGTAACTATATATTATAATTTGCTCTGAAAAATACCAACTTGAACTACAAAATTGCAGCTAGGTTTGAAATTATGGGTCGTAAATGATTGAGTTGGGTTAAATTAAAGGAAAAAGATTTAAATATGTCATTGAATTTTTAGAAAATACTTATGACATTCGTTAAAAGTTTGACTCAATAATGTCATTATTTTAAAAAAAACTCACTCATGTCATTATTTTTTAACGGTAATTTTGCAAAATCATTTTTAACACGTGAATAATTATAATTCGACCAAGTCGTTATTTAAAAAGTTGGATGTCTAAGCTTAAAAGATTTAGAACAGGTCTTCTATAAAGCTCCATCATCACAACCACTATTAGTCTTTTTTCAAAACTATTATTATTATTATATATTTTATATATTATGATTATTTATTTTATTTATTATTATTATTATTATTATTTTCATATTGTTATTTTTTTTATCATCATTATTATTATTATTTTATTGTTATTTATTATTATTTAATTGTTATTTGTTATTATTATTATTATATATTATTATTAATATTTTATTTATTTTATTATTATTATTCTTTATTATTATTATTATATATTATTATTATTATTCTTTTCATATTTTATTATTATTATTATTATTTATTATTATTATTATTATTTTATTATTATTATTATTATCATATATTTTATATTATTATTATTATTATTAAATTAATCAACTTTTATCATGTTAACATCTTTTAAGGGTATTTCATACATTTTGATTTAAAAAAAAATTTTACCAGCACTTATTTGTCAAACACATCAACATATTTTTTTTAATTTCAGCACTTTTATTCGAACACATAACTATTTATTTTAATAATATATTCCAGTACTTTCAAAAATATTTTTTAAAAGCTACTTTTTTAAATCCATTCAAACGGGCTCTTAATGTTATTTATTTATGTTATTGTAGAGATTATAATGGCTACTTTTTACTTAGAAAAATATATAAAGTGCACATATGTTTTAGTATTTTCAAAATGACTACTTGGTACTTAAGAAATTTTCAAGTGCATTCATCATGATTTTTAATTTGTAATGTTATATATATATAATATATATATCATCATTCTTTTTTTTATTAAAAAAAATTATTTGACTTCTATTTGAAATTATATTGAATTAATATTAACTTAATATTTTAAAAATGAAACTTATGTATTAATATTTGGATAAATGACGGAATTTTCACCTTTAAGTTCTGTTATTACCCTATTAGTTTTACAAATTTTTAAAATTTCTCATTTTCACACATTATATTAATGTATCAGCGCATCAAATTAATGTATCGATCGCATCAAATTAATGTATCTCACGCATCACATTAGTGTATCAGTATAAAATGCACATCAGATTATGTATCATGTATAAAATGTAATGTATCTTACTTCACGATTAATGTATCTCGCGCATGAGATTAATGTATCAACGCTTATATTATTGTATCAGATTGAGGGATTGCTGTAATTATAAACTTATAAGGGACAAATGAAAATTTCACCTTAAAAGTATGTGATTTATATTCTTTGTCCAAGTTTATCTTATCTTCGTCACTTTTTTAAAAAAATTTGTATTTCTTTTTGACTTATGTAACATTCAAATATTTCTTATGCATTTCAATTATGTGAAGTCACAGTATACTACCGCGCAAGCTAAAAGGTGCTCAAAACCTTACCCTACAACCTTAATATAATCCTACAAGCGAAAACTCGAGAAGTTAAGATATACAAAACCTTACCCTAACGTTTATGAAATAGAGGATCGATTTTTAATTAACTCTCGACATTAAAAAATTTTCATTTTTTTATCAAAACTTAAAATCGACAATATGAACGAGCTCACAAAAGCTTGGTCCACACAAAAAAAAAATCATACAAATTTCAAGAAATATCTATTCCTCCAAAGGGTTTTAGCAGAGGTTTTTGTTTGTGAGCTTCACTCACTTCAACTTTCTTCCAATTTCCTCTGTAGTTTACCTTATCCTCTTTCTCCACCATTAAAGCTGGCTTCTTCAGCTTCTTACTCTCCAACCCCAGCTTCTTCTCAATGGAGAAAAGCTCAAAAATCCCCAAAAAACTGCACTTTTCATGGCATTCACAATCAAGAATTCCTCAAATTATCCCAAACTTCTTCATTTCCTAAAACTCTGAAATTACCCATAATTCAATTGCCGATTACTGTTCATTCGGAAGTAGTCTGTGTATCTACTGATGAAAATCTCACTGAAAATCTTGAAGAATTGGTGAATTTGCAGAAAATACCAAATGGGTATCCTCTGGTTTTGCAAAAAGAATCTAATAAGAGGGTGTTTATTCAAGACCCACCTTGGGTTTCTTCGCTTTTTATGAATAATTTGTTTGTTAGAGCTAAACAGGTAAAAGGGGTTAGAAGGGAATTTCGAGAAATTGCGAGGAGGAGAAGGTATGCTATGTTGAGGAGGAGACAGATAAAGGCGGAAACCGAGGCGTGGGAGCAAATGGTGGAGGAATATAGGGAGTTAGAGAGGGAAATGTGTGAGAAGAAACTAGCCCCTAATTTGCCTTATGTTAAGAAATTGATGTTAGGTTGGTTTGAGCCATTGAGGCAAGCTATAGAAAGGGAGCAGAATGCCGAGATGACACAGAAACATAGGACGGCTTATGCGCCACATATTGATTCACTGCCTGCTGATAAAATGGCTGTGATTGTGATGCATAAGTTGATGGGGTTGTTGATGATGGGTGGTAAAGAAGAAAGGTGTGTTCAGGTGGTCCAGGCTGCAGTGCAGATTGGCATGGCAGTCGAGAATGAAGTGAGTATCACATTTTCAAAATGTTGGTCCTGTTTGTTGCCTGATTGTGATGTTGTGTTATATTATGAATTTTGTTTTTTGCAGAATGTTTTCTAATTGAATTTGGAACTATGCTTAAAGAGATATTTTGCATGTAACATTAGAAGGACTCAAATAATAGCGAGAAGAAGTAAAAGAAAGAAACAAACTATTAACAAATGATCTATACATTAAAATATAGTCCATTTGAATGATATCTCCCCAAAATGAAAAAGAAAACCTACTCTGTAATTATCTAAAGGTTATATCTAGACTCTAGAGATATAAGTTAAAGATATAAGTTGTGGTTTCATTCGGAGACTAATTCTTCCAATTGTTCAAGGGTTTAGATAATGAATCCTCTCCTCTTTGCAAGTTACTGATTGACTGAGAACTAGAGTTGTGGTTGTGTTCCAAGAGTTAGTTGACTTTCGGGTTTTTTGTTATGCCTACCAGTCCTATATAAATAGTTCTACTGTTTTTTTTTTTAGATTTTATGAGCTCCCTCACACTAAACTAGCCCTTAACATGGTTGTTCTCTTTTTGCTGTTTGGTTAGCTCCCCGATCCTGTCTTGTATAGGAGCTAGCATCTCTATTTTTGTAACCATTGCATCTTCTTGATGCCAATCTATGAACAACTTACTTTATCAAAAAAAGTTCATTGAATTTATGTTAGATCTGTCATCGAGCTTGTCTTTTTGCTGATGCAAGTAGAACCTGCTAGTTTGTTTCCTTGTTTCTAAGAACTCAAGTGTCATTCTTCAGTAATTATGAATAAGAAAAGCTGGAAGTATCCGTCTTTCTGATTACTTTAATGGCTCTCCATTCACCTTTCAGTTGGTTATGAAGGTGTTGAGTGGCTCAGGTTGCGCTGCTCAATGCTAGGAATCCTGCCAAAACCATTACTTTTTTACGTATGTGCTTCCCTCTAACTCCCTGATTTGCTTCTTTATTTAGCTAGTTTTGTATAAACAGACTGTGTCTTATCATGCCAAACTAGTTATAGTATTTACCTGTTTAGAGAATTAATATAGTCATGGATTGTCTTGTTGTTTGGAATACTAAGTGCTATTATGGCGGTAAACACAAAATAATTCATTTTGAAATAATGGTATGCCTGTAATAAGTGAATTGACCTCATCAGTGATATTTCTCAGGTTAGGATTCATAATTTCATGGAAAAAACAAAGAAGCACCAAAAACATATGACTGGAGCTCAAGGTCAAGAAGATATGAGTAGGGAGACAATGATTCTAAGGAAGCGTGTCAAAAGCTTGATTAAAAGGAACAGAGTAGTTGAGGTGAGAAAGCTGATGCAAAGTGAAGAACCCGAGTCATGGGGTCGGGACACACAGGCTAAGGTTTGTTATATAGAAAATCTCTTCGTGATGAGAGCTACTAATCTTTTTAGGTTAAAATCTTATTCTAGTGGCTGTTTCTTTGAATCTCTTGCAGTTAGGATGCCGTCTTTTAGAATTATTAACAGAAACAGCTTATGTGCAACCTCCAGTGGATCAATCTGCTGATACTCCTCCTGATATTAGACCTGCATTCAGGCACGTATTCAGAATTGCTACAAGAGATCCAGGGTCAGTTCGTTTTCCTTTTCTTTAATATTTATCTTAAAAAATCACAATATCATATTTCTTATTATTTATAAAAAAAAGGAGTCTGGAGTAGTGTACTAGACTGCTACCTTATGGCATAACAAATCTAACAACAGAAGTTATTTTAGTGATAAGCTGTGTGTAAACTCTGATCCTTAAACTAAAACATGCCAAAAGCACCTCTTCCTAGCTGATTTATCTAGGATGAAGTTCTCATTGTCAAAGCACATGCTCCTAGGTGTTAACTTCCAGATAGAAGGTTTGTTTGTTATTTTTCCTTTCACAAAATTGTTTGTTTTTCGTGCAGGAAGAACATTGTCAAGAAGTATGGTGTCATAGAATGTGACCCGTTGGTGGTTGTTGGAGTTGACAGAACAGTAGGTTATACAAACTTCTTTTTCTTTAATATTATTAATATCTCACCATGAGTAAAATTCCTCAGTTTATTTTAGTGATCCTGCGAAAGAGGAGTTGTACTGCAACACTTTGGTTGTATAAAAGCTAGAAGGTCTTGCTGGTTCTGTTTCTTCTTTTACTTGTTATAATGATAGCATGTTATCTCTGCCGATCAAAGATTTTGAATAAGAAAATAACATAGTGGAAGAATGAATGTGACTTAAAAACTCAGATACCTGAACTCCACTATGGCCCCATTGTCTGAGCACATCAGGATTGTTGGATTTATTTTCGTTGCTGTCTACTTTGATATTCACAGCCATTTCCTGGGACCATAGAGTTTTACAAGCAATAGCCAAAGATAGAAGTTCACTGACCACCTTCCAGAGAGAGAGGAAATAATTTTTCATATTAGTCTGTCAAATAAATAAAGGAATCACTTGACAGTTTAATGACTCTATTATGCAGTTAATGATGTGACATTGTGCTTCAAACTTCTAATTTTGTTTATTGCAGGTTAAACAGATGATGATTCCTTACGTGCCTATGTTGGTGCCACCCAAAAAATGGAGAGGGTATAATACCTTTTCAGCTTTTAATGATAAATCCCCACGATTCGTTATTTAGGTCTTGGTTGTAGTTAATAGGATTAAATTTATGCTAGAACTCATGCTGTAGATTGGAGCATGTAAATATGGCTGAACCAGTGTTAGAAGGGGCAAATTTTCTCTGTTTTTCTTCTGAAGATATTATACAGTTGTAATCGCACACCCTTTGTGCTAGTTCACCTATAAAACTACTCTATCTTATGAAAAAAACATAAATTTATGTGAGAACACTTCTCAGATTCAAAGAAATTTTTATGGGACTTGACTATCGAGCAATTTTATCTCAGGTATGACAAAGGAGGATACTTGTTCTTGCCTTCGTATTTGATGCGCACTCATGGATCTAGGAGGCAACAAGATGCTGTACGAAGTGTTCCCGCGAAACAAATGCAGCAAGTTTATGAGGTGAAGTTTGATTCTTAATATTTCATTCTTTCAGAATTCATGAAGCCAATCCAGTTGCGCAAAATAATGCAGCGAATTGTGCTAAACCTTAAACTAAGTTGCCTCTTTTTGTTCACCTGTTACTTGTGATATGTTGTAGCTGGATATTTGGAAGGGTTTTCAAATGCTTCAGGTTGTCTAGCACGTATGATCTTATCAATTCTGCTATCTACCGGATATTACTGTTTATATTCTTCAGTTAATAGTTTTGGCTATGACACATAGATCATACAATACATATTGCATAAAATATAAATATCATGCAAGTCATTTCTAAGATCTGAGACCACTTTACATAGTTCCGGTTTGTAGCACATATACATGTAAATCATCACTAGAATTTGAGATGACATTAAATTTCTGCATTTGTTCAACCTGTGCTGTAAATTTCTTACTTTTTTACCTAATTCATTTAGTACCAACAGTGATTCACTAAATCCATCTTGGGGCTGCTGATAATTAACTTGCTTCAGATTGTTCTCTAAGAGATTTACCCGTGTAATGATTCTTTCTGCACTCATGCAGGCCTTGGATACCTTAGGAAGCACTAAATGGAGAGTGAATAAAAGGATACTTAGTGTGGTTGAGAGTATTTGGGCTGGAGGAGGAAATATTGCTGGCCTAGTGGATCGCAAAGATGTAAGCAACACTTTTGATGTGTCTTATAAAAAGAAGAAGAAGATAATGTTCTAATTTTCTGTGTATGTTCTGGTGCTACTTACAAGTATCTGGGTTTTACTGTGTTACAGGGAGAAATAGCTCGAATTACAATATTATCTTTGTCAATACCAGTCTGCTTAAATGCCTTTTGATCTTCTTATGTCGCTGATACTAAAAGTTTATATTTAAATTCTTCCCTCTAATTGTCCAAAAAAAACTGCTCCATAGTTCGTAAGTTCATATGCTTAGTGTGTTATTTTGTTTGCTCAATATTTCCACTTCTCTTAGCTGTTCAGATGATGGTTTATGTAAAGACGTTCAGGTGAGTATGAAATTTCAAATACCTAGTGCCATTTGTAGGTTATGTTTCATCGCAAGAAATTGCTTGTTTGTAGGTTCCCATACCAGAGTTGCACTCCGATGATATAATGGAATTGAAAAGGTGGAAATGGAGGGTGAGAAAAGCCAAAAAGATCAACCAAGAGTTGCATTCCCAAAGATGTGACACAGAGCTCAAGCTTTCAGTTAGTCTTCTTTTTGGACTCTTCTTCCTTTCTTTACTTTTTTGGGTTATACTGGAGTGTGTGTATGTGTGGCAATCCTAATGCCTAAAAAGTAATGCAAACTGCTCAACCTTTGCACATTTAGATCTAGGTTTTATTCTCGACAGAATCATTTCTCATTCTATTAATTGACTCTCGAGGGTGTTAACATTCTAAAACTAGATTTTGCATTTAGTTTCTACATGTGCACATTTTGCTTGTTTATTTAGGAGTAAATTTTGAGCAAGCTTTCTTTGGACTAGGTTGCTCGTAAGTTGAGAGATGAGGAAGGGTTTTATTATCCTCACAATCTTGATTTTCGAGGACGTGCATACCCTATGCATCCTCATTTGAATCACTTGAGCTCTGATCTCTGTCGAGGAATCCTCGAATTTGCTGAAGGACGACCACTAGGAAAGTCAGGATTGCGCTGGCTAAAAGTACATTTAGCAAGTCTTTATGCAGGGGGCATAGAGAAGCTCTGCTATGATGCACGCATTGCATTTGTGGAAAACCACATTGATGACATATTAGATTCAGCACACAATCCTTTAAATGGAAATAGATGGTGGTTAAATGCTGAGGATCCTTTACAGTGCTTAGCAGCTTGCATTAACCTATCAGAAGCTGTGAAAAGCCTGTCACCACACACTGTCATCTCCCACCTGCCTATTCACCAGGTAGAACACTTACATCACTACTTTTTTTTATTTTCCGTTCAATTCTCTTTTGTCTGATTTGTTGCTGGTAAATAAATGTAGAAAAGTTAAGTGGATAAAAATAAGATAAGTTCCATTGCAAGAAAATAAAAGTTGAAACATCTATCTCGAAAACAAAAATAGTAGTCCTTAGACATGTTAACAGTTTTTGCTTCATTTTATCATAGGATGGTTCATGCAATGGCCTACAGCACTATGCAGCTCTGGGAAGAGATAGCGTATGTTTGTTGTTCCATTATTTTCTTTGTGATTTTTTACCTTTTTTCAGCTCCGTTTTCTTCTGTTACTGAATTTTAGCTTGTTCTATGATGTTTATCTTCTGTGAACTTTTCATATATGCTAGAGTAACTCTTATGTCATTGTCTGAGGTTGTGCAACTATAACAGATGGAGGCAGCAGCAGTCAATCTAGTTGCTGGAGAGAAACCAGCTGATGTTTATACTGAAATAGCTTTGAGGTATAGTAAAGTGATTGAAAATCCATTCTTTAGTGACACCTCAAAGCTAAGCTCCCTTTTGTGGAATTTAGTTTAAGCTATCGTTTTTGATATTTTGACCCATGAACCTATCTATTGATTGCATTTTTGGAAGGCTACAAATGTTTAGCATTCATTATTTATATTTTTTGTTGTCAAAACCTATATCAACTGTAAGAGTTATCTACCCCAGAAAGAAATAAGAGTATTTGCTAAATTTAGTCCTGTAAAATATTTGCTAAATTTTCTTGACGCTAGATGGAATTTCAGGAGGGGAATGGGAAATGACCTTTCATGTGTGATTAATGTACATACCTGACATTAGATGTAAAACGATAAACCACTTGTTGATGGAAGAAATATGTTCTGGATGGTGGAGGGATATGATGCTCACCATGCAACAGCCGACAAGGATATCTTCTTCTACTTTTTTGCATTTTCTTCAGTCAAAATTCATTTGCACCGTTAATTTATGAAAAGAAAAAGGTCTATAAACATATTCACCTTACTGCTTCTCTTATTAACTGGTCAAAAGTTTACACCACTAATATATTTGGGAGCATGTGTGTATTTTGGTTCCACTAGTGATTGTTGAAGACAACTATTGATTGCAGGGTCGATCATATTATCAGAGGAGATAGTAACAAGGACCCTGCTACTGATCCTAATGCTTTACTAGCCAAGCTCTTAATTGACCAGGTTGTCATTTGATTATCTGTCTTTTCTATCTTATTGTAGTTATCATTTCTGTTTTAACTTCAAGTATCTAGGCCTGTTGCTTCTAGTTTTTGAACTTTTAACAATTAAAATATTTGATGCTGCGGAGACTTCAGGTTGACAGGAAATTGGTGAAGCAGACAGTAATGACCTCAGTGTATGGTGTTACCTATGTTGGGGCACGTGAACAAATCAAAAGAAGGTTGGAGGAGAAGGGTCTTATCGATGATGATAGGCTGCTATTTACTGCATCTTGCTATGCTGCTAAAGTAAGCATTCATTGTCTGATACTCCCCCTATTGCAATTTGTTTGTCCTACTTTCCTTTTTAGCCTGTTGATGAAAGAATGCCTCTTTGCATTTTTCAGCAACTCTTTCATTCTAACTTTTCCACGTGACATGTTTAAAACCACAATATTCAAAAGTCTACGGTACTTAAACTCCGTGCCAAGTCAAAATAGGACGAACAAATTGAAACAGAGGGAGTATTATAGTAAGCTACTCACAGGTTTCTATTACCTAGTCACATATTCTTAACTTAGGTCTCTCAATCTACCTTTTCTAATAATCTACATGAGTTGAGCTTAAATGAAGAAGCGTGGTCGGTGAGGATTCATATAGCTGACCCCAATTTGTTTGAGACTGACGTTTGAAGCAGCTTACTGGTAGTTGTTGTTTCCTTTAACTAACACATACGCCATACCTGCATCGGCAAGACGTGGAAGGATTTCATAATTAAATAAAAAGGAATAGTGAGTTTAAACCAGGCTATTGCTTATTACCTTCTTTCAGTATGCTTACATATCACTAATTTTCACGGGACTTATCTTTTCTCCCCCATACATACCATAGGCGTAGAAAAAAATTGTCCTAAGAGCTTACTCTATCCACGACTTACTGATTCAACTTTATGTTTTGACTGTATATCTGTTCTCGTGTTTCTTGTCAGGTAACATTAGCTGCACTTGGGGAGTTGTTTCAAGCTGCACGTGGAACAATGACTTGGCTTGGTGATTGTGCTAAGGTCCATACCAGTTGCCCCTACCATGGACCCCCTCCAGTATTTCTTTTTAATAAGAATTTTCTTGTCTAAGCTTTTTTTTTTTCTCTAATTTGTTAGCTAGTTAATGTTGTTACTGGATTACGAAGTATTATACTAATTAGCATAGCAAAAAAGTTGATAGAATGATTGAACAACATGCAACTCAATTTAAACAAAACTTGCATCCCATAAGTGGCATATAGATCGCAAATCTGTACTCCTTGTGAAGTGCTGCAAAAGTTATCCGGAGCTCTTCTGTACCCCGGTTCTGCTTCTTGTACTTTTTTTGTTGGATAACAAAACTTTAAACCAGTTCACAGATGAAGCATAATTGTCAATTTATTCATTGCCCCCAATGGCCATAAGATAAGTTGGACTGGCCTTTTTGGGGAGTGCACTCATAATTGCTAAAACATCCAGGGTTCCAAATGAAACCCTAAATGGGATGGCCACACTTGTAAATTCTCCAGGACTGAAAACATATTTAGTTAATCAATGGAAAAAAAGTATTTTTAGCGTTACAAATTTGAGTTTAGAACTCAAGGGTGTAACATTGAATGTATGGTCCCTTGAACATACTGCATATATTCTTTGAAACAAAAATGCTAGTTCCCTTGGAAATTTTCCGGGAGAGGAACTGCAATTGGTAGTAATAGGATATCTCAAAACTTGTTTGGACTTCTATGGTTTAATTAGTGATATTTAACAGGTGATTGCTTCAGAAAATCAGCCAGTGAGATGGACGACACCTCTGGGGCTCCCTGTTGTGCAGCCTTACTTTAAAACTCAGCGGCATGTTGTAAGTGCTTCTTTAATCTAGTAACAGCCATCTGACCAAGTCTGTTCCTTAAGAAGCTGTATTCCTTTTTATCTTGTTTACGCTAGTTGATTTGTTGCCAATTTTAACTCTTTGAATAGTTGGATTGATAGGAGGCATGACTATGAATAATTCATGTGACATCTATAAGAAATTGGCTTACATACTGATCTTTTTCAACTGTGATATGCCTTTAATGAGGATGTAAAACTTTTCTGTTCCTCTTTAGAAAAAAAAACATCAGGAATTTCAAGCAACTCATGCAATATCTGTTTGTGCTAATGCGTTACTCCAGATAAGAACTTCTCTTCAAGTTTTGGCTTTGCAGCGTGAGGGTGATGCAGTAAGTAATACGACTTGTAAATGCTTTTGTTTTTTACCTGTTAAGATCTCATATTTTATTTTATGCCTATTTTATATTGCTAATGTTGGACCCCTCTAGGTTGAGGTCCGGAAGCAGAGAACTGCTTTTCCTCCAAATTTTGTGCACTCACTGGATGGTTCACATATGATGATGACCGCTGTTGCTTGCAGGGATGCTGGACTACATTTTGCAGGTTTGCCTGCCCTTTTATTTCTAATGGTATCTGGTCTATACTTGAGGTTTTGACCACTTATATATGCACATGTATGCTCGCCTACATACAATACACTGAAGTTTAAATTGTGTTTCTACTCAATTGTGAAACAGTCGAGTAAAAAGGTTTTCCTAAATTGAAGTCCTTGGAGTGCAGGTTTTGTTGTCAATAAACTTCAGTTTGATTCTGAAATATTTTAATGCTGAATTGGATTTGCCAAGAGAGAGAGAAATGTATAATTTTTTACATAGGTTGCTTTCTCGCTCAAGTTTCTGGATAAGAATTGAGATAATCTATCTGGCTTGAAGGAACATGCCGTGATAGTTGTAGAAGTTCATCATATGTTGGAACACATTGTTTTCCTTTCTGTACTCTGTCATGCTCCCACTGTCCTCTTTCTCTCTCAATGCTACTATAATATGCTTCCAGTATGTGAAAAATGATAGTCTATTAAATGATTCTCTTTCGTAAAAAGATTATTTAGATCTAGAATTCTCCCCAAGCAAAATGAACTCATATAGGCAAACATAGCAGAAGCTAATGTTGGATTGGTCATTTGTCGTATATAAACTCATGAACTTTATGTGATACTTAAAGCTGATGGTCTTTCGGAAACAACCTCTCTATCTCCACAAAATAGGGGCAAGGTCTGCATATACTTTTAAGTCTCTAGCCTCCCATACCCCACAGTGGGAATACATTGGGTATGTTGTTGTAAACTCATGAACTATTAATACTTCTAGAACTTGCTATAAAGTTCATTTACTTGCTTACATTTCAAGCATTGGTCTTGTTTACAAACTTTCTTCAGTTGAGAATATTGATCAAAATCCTAACCTGTTGTAGGGGTACATGATTCCTTCTGGACTCATGCTTGCGATGTCGACCAGATGAACAGGATACTCAGGGAGAAGTTTGTGGAGCTGTACAGTATGCCTATTCTTGAAGATGTAAGTATGTCAACAGTGAAAATTTCCTTTCTAGACAAACGTATTTCAGGATCTCCCCGATATTTACTTTTGTTTCTCTTTCTCAAGCTGCTCTTATGAGTTATAGTATACATGGTATCTTGTTTGCAGTTGCTTGAAAGCTTCCAGGAATCATATCCAGCATTGACATTTCCCCCTCTACCAAAAAGAGGTGATTTTGATTTGCGGGAAGTTCTCGAGTCACCCTACTTCTTTAACTGAGAACCAATAGAATTAAAACAACGAATCCCTTTCTTCAAAATGCTATGTTCTTGCTCTGAGACAAGCATATGAGGCTTTTATGCGAGGATGATTGGTGCGACATCTATTCCAATGAAACATGAGAGCTTTATTTTGTTCTTGCGCTGACACTTCTCAAGGAGTCCATGTTTTTCGTGGCTTTCTACATATGCTCTATGCTCTAGGCGCCTAAAGCAATGCAAAAAACACTCAGCTGCTTAGGAAGTTTGCAGCATTGGCCCTACTGCATGAGACCATACACAAGTTCAACTTCCAGCAACGAAAATCTTGACTACACCATGCGCAATATAACTGGCAGATGCAACATCCATCTCTATCTGCTTTGGAGCTGAAAACACACAGCTATGTACACTGGTTCAGTTTCTTGTAGGTGCTGTATAGATATCTTTGGAGAAAATTGTAACTTCTCTAGTTTAGGATTCTTGATATGTATAGTAGGTATAGAAACAAGGGAACTGTTGTTGTATCTAATAGAGGAAAAAGATATATTTGTGCTTTTTCAAATTGAATTCCAGGGCTAAACAAGAGATGTGTTGCTACTATTATGTTTTCCTGTATGACCTATTAAATGGTACTCGTGGCGTTGCGAGGGAAAACGTCAGTTTATGGGTCACGAAACAAAGAACTTGGGATTATCTCGGCTTTTCGTGTATATTAATTCATGAATATTTGAAATATATGTGATTCTCTCTGTTTTTCGTGTATTAATTTTTGAATATTTTGGAACAAGTGTGACGGACTTTGTTTGAGCTTTTTCTTTTTTTGGAGTTGATGGCTTACAAAATACAGAAAATTTAAGATTATCTCGATTTTTCGTGTGTTAGTTCATGAGTTTTTCGAAATATGTATGATAGACTATTTGAACTCGTTTTGTTGACCTATTCGTGTGTATTAGTTCATGAGTTTTTTCCTTCTCTATCTTCCCATTTTTCTTTTCCTTTTCCACCATGAGATACAAATTCCAGAAAAGCACTACAAACTCAACTGTCTATCTCTCGATGATATCACTAGACTATAAGTCTCGATACATAAAACCCATACCGATTATACAAAATCATCGTATTAATAAGTTGTTTGAACAGTAATTCCAGATAGTATATACCACAAAACAATTCCCCGGTTCGATAAACATGTCAATACAAACTTCCTTTTATTGGAGGGGAAATTAGAATCAACTCATAGACCTTATTTGGAATGAAAATCTCACCAAGAAGACGCCTTAGATACAATACTCGAATAGTGATACAACAAATAAATTAACAAGACCACGACCATGACCACGACCACAAACTCCTTGTGTCCAAGGAAATAACGAGATGAGTCTAGCATTCGAAAAGACTTAAGCCTGCAAAAAGCTAGCATACTTGGCACCGAGGAAAAGCCTTTGGATACAGAGCAAAGCGTTTTTCGTGACCTCAGCATTATCATGGTTCAACAGTCTCATTACGCGCTCCTTAGCTTTGAGGTCATTCACTATAATTCGCCCAGCAGAATGGCACTGAATGAACTGTGATAGATCATAGCAAGCAACAGCAAGTGTCCTTGCATCACTTGATGTGTCCAGAATTGTAATGAGCACCCTCAAGATCTGCAACACCACACAACACAAGATATCACTCTTAGTATTAGAAATCACAGATTTGAAAATCCACCGCAAAGAAAAACAGTAATATGCTATGAAGATCATAGAAGCGGAGGATTCAAGATTTAAACTTGATGATTCAACCTCAAGACTCTTAGCATAGAACTCATTGTGTTTTTCAAATTATGGTTCAAATACATTATTTGTTAAAATTTGAGTGTGTTTTTCATGTGTATACCTGTGTTACGTCTCGAATATATTAGTTTCAGTTGAATGTCAATAGGTACGCTTAAGGTCTACACAAGATATAGAAGGCAAAAATACAACAACAAAAACATACCCGATGTTATTCCACAAGTGGGATCTAGGGAGGGTAGAGTACAGACCTTACCCCTACCATAGGAAGAAGGTAGGGAGGATGTTTCCAAAAGGCCCTCTATATTAATTATTTATAAAATAAGGGTGTCACCTCCTCATCCAATCTGCTACTATGGGCGACAGTTTACCTCTAATGATAAAAGTTTTAGTCAGTTACTACTTAGACATGAATATTAATAAGCAGCTTTTTTATTTGATAAGAAGATAGACTTGTTTGAAGGTCAGCACAAAACTCTGGTTCTGCTGCTAATGTAGCACCAAGATGGAGCCGTATTTATGCTGTTATGCCGTGCGTACTTTACAGCCTTTAAAGACATGTAGCTTGGGGGTTTTGCAATCTACAAGCCAAGTATTACCTGGAAATCATTCTCCTCAAAATTATTTATGTTCTCCCGCCAGAATATAGGATCTTTGTGCATTGGGGACCAATCAAGATGGCCAAGGAGGACTTCCTGCTTGTACTTGTCAAACGAACTCAGCTTTTTGATGTTTTCCTTCAATCCTTGTTCTAGTTGATTCAGAGCGTCCAAAAGATCCTGCAGAGATGATAAATAACGGTAAATAATTCTACAGCAGACGCAGTAACATGATTAAGTCATCATAGTTAATGCTAAGATGAACCGAGAAGAGGTTCTAATAGTGACTATTCTTCTAATCATTTTCTACACTGTTAGCAAATGAAAGAAAAAGACTAAATTTAAGGTATAATATCAGATTTAAACCATGACTAAGATTCTTCACCTCATCACTCCAAGCCTGTGCTTTCAAACTCTGAACAATTTGCAGCACTCCCAGGTCAACCATATGAGCACTAAATGTTCCTTTGGAAAGCAAATTCCGAAGAGTCAAGATGACAACCCGTACAACCTATAGTTATAGAAAAACCACAGGCCGTGAACTGAGATGAGCAAGCCAAGAACAACCAAGGTAGAAAAAGTGCAGCATCAAATTTAAAAATTTAATAGGGAATACAAATAGTTATCAGGCATAAAGCAGTACAAGTAGCTTACCTTCTCTTTTGTTGAACCTTTAACAACTTCTATCAATCGAGTGAGGGCCCTTGAAGTAGCTAAATACTCTATTGCAGGTTCATAGTATGACAAAAGCCACACACAAAGGCATGTCTCATAGAGAAGCTGTTTAAAGGAAGAAAATAAAATCAGGAAGAAGAAAGAAAGATATATTCTTTTGTCATCTAGCTTCAGGAGGTGGTTGATAGGTTGAATGAGTACAGAACCGTCTCAACCACCACAATTTTCTAGCACGACAAGTATATAATTTATAAAGTTAGAGCGAAGAAAACCTGGATAGACTGCTGGGTCGATGCTGGTGAAATTAAAGGGACAAGCAACTTCACTCCATCAGCTCGAACAAATGAAGATCGAACAACTGGCTCTTTCAACAGAGTTGATAGGCAGTTGATTGTGCTAGCAATGCTGCGTGTAGGATGAGTAGGCTTTCTCAGCTGCACAGATCGTCAAAATCAGGAATGACAGCAGTTAACTGAGACATGATAACCCAACAAGTGGAATTAATCCATAAATCCCCAACTCCCATCCAATTGAACCTTCCCCTATCTTCAATTATTTAGCTTCAAAGTGAAGAAATAGGTCATAAACCCAGTTGTAAGGCTCAGAAAGATCTTGATGAGAAGCAAGAGCTTCCTGATCCCTGTCAATGGCGTCATTCCACTGCCTCTTACTGATTAAACTAATACATCGCACCTCATGATCCTATGATTCTAGCCCTTTTTGGCCATCTACTTCGCTTCACTGTTTCTTTTATTCTACAATGGACCTTCTTTCTATGAAATATTTCCACAACTATATTGAATCCCCTTTCAAATGTTTGAAAGCCCAGTAATTGCAGGTTTGGGTGGGATGGATGAAAAATATAGAAGTGGAAACTCTAGGAGCATAGACAAACCTGTGCACAAAGCCACTCCACCACGCCTGCCAGAACATCGTCAATGGTAGTGATTTTCTTCTTTGAACTTGAGGCATCTCCATTGGCATCAGCACCATTCTGAACTTTTGACCTAGCACTGGAGTTGTCATTAAGAGGACCGCAAAGTTATTAGTTCATTTGTAATTCTAACATTCTCGGTCTTTTGATATCATTGACATGGGAGGAGAGATCATAACCTAATTACCTCACTGTCAAAGATAGAATCTTACAGCTCTTCTCTTGTATGAACCAATTACCTTTCCACAGCAATCTGGAAAACAGAACTCATCTTTAGAAAAGTTGAATGTCACGGACAGAAAAGAATACATAATTTTCAATGATTTATAAAAATAACAGTTTAGAAGAGACAAAAAAAGAGGAGAATATACGACTCCAATGTACAATATGAGTGTCACCCTTTTCGATAACCAATATATATGTGTAGTTGGTGGTACTATTTATCATTTCAATATCACCTTATTGACAATTTCTGGTCATTATGACCAATAAACTCAATGCTTTCTCTTTTTTTTTTTTTTGATAACTGAGAAATCCGTCTGTACTCAATGCTTTCTTCAAGCAGTAAAAGGCAATAAAATAGCTATATGCCTGTACTAACAAACTGAAGGTAAAGGTGTCTTGACTTTGCCACTGTACGTATTATTTTGTTCCAAAGTAACTGAATACCAAATTATCAGAGTAAACATAATGTAATTAAATTCCTCGTTTGATAAGTCTTCTAATTCAAGCATCTACAGTTTTAGCATCCAAAAACTTTGTACCAAAAGTCAGAAATGAGAAGGGTAAGCTGTAACTTTTGGTACGAAGCATAAAATTGAACTACTGCTACCTACATATTATATAAATGAGGAACACAAGAGGTGTGATCTTCTATAAATATGGCAAGATATGTTGATATAGGATGAAGGCAGGGGGAGGGGTGCATGCAAATTGCAATACTTTGCTACAAAGGAAGAGAAGAAAAATGTATCTACACAGCAAGTGTAAATAAAGGACATCAATCCTTGCAGAATAGTATCTACATGGCAAGTGTAAATAAAGGACATCAACCCTTGCAGAATAGTATCTACATGGCAAGTGTAAATAAAGGACATCAACCCTTGCAGCATTCAGAGAAAACGGAACAAAAGTTAAAAATGGGTTGAAGAATATTGCCTGAGGAAAGGTTCATAGGTATCTTCGTCTGCAAGACTCTCATCATGGAATAGTCTTGCTCTTTTTGGGTTTGCTGCCAAGAAATAAGCATTATATCAGTCCACTTACCAAAAAGAACTCTAAGAGTAACAAATTCTCCACTTACCTGTAAGCATTTCATCAATCAAAGCCAAAACATATTCCACGGTTTCTTCCTTGAAGATGTCACGTAAAATGGTAACAAAGACGCGGACATAACCTGGACCATCCTGTAATAGTGGTATCCATTTTATAATAGCATCACCAATTGAGAGTCTAAGACCATTATAAGACAATCAAAAGTTTGAGAGCTTGACCAAGCACCCAAAAAAAAATCTAAGAATACGGGATGTTTAGAAATCAGCAGTTGCAAGAACCCCATTCCCCACATAAGCCTCATGAAAAAGCCTGTAACTTGGGAATAGCTCAATAGTGTAAAGAACACTTACTCTACATTTTGATGATGCTGATTATAGATGACTAATTCAAGGTAATAAATGAACTTGAAATGAAGATACAAAGGACAATCCAAGAGAATTAGACCATCTATACATGGGAGTCAGGTGTATGGCAAACTTGACTAATAAAGGAGAGGCTAGTGATGACAATATTTATCTTCCCAAATAACAGCTTATCCATGTATTCAGTGGCATGCAAAATGTAAAACTTATACTACCACAAGTGGACCTATTACTAACCTAATTTAGAAGAACCCTCCTTTTTCTTTTTAAGAAAGAACTGCAATTTAGAAGAAGTCGGCCTAAATACAAGAGGAATTAGGCAGAAAGAAGTAGTCTAAGTACAAGACAAAAGAATTCGACTTTGTAGGAAACCAAAATATAAGTCATAGCTAATAACACTCGTGTTAGAAACATTACATCATCCAGCAACTGGGCTTTGTAACTTTCTGCCTTCTTGTCATAGCGCCTCAACAGCTGCAAACCAGTTCCAGTGATCAGCTTTGTAGTCATGTATGTCTCCCATGGGATATCCCTCCTCAAAACCTAAGGAAACAGAAGGATCCATAATGTTATTGCACAATCACCAGTGCTAAAAGGCCCGATTCATCACTATTCTTTCAGTTTCTTTTTCTTCCCGCACTCCCATTTCCCCAAAACCAAAAGATAAAGCCACATTTATGTTTATTTATAGGTGATGTAGTTGGTAAACTAGAGAAAAGATAAAGAGAAAGGATGTTCCACTGTTCTTCCAGGACAGCCCACAAAAAAAACCCTGACACCAACAAATTCTTTCTCCTTCTCAAAATTGATACCTTATTAAATATATTAAAAGAAACTGACAACCAAAAGTATCTTTATAATTATCCATCATTGAATGCATAGAATTCTTTCCACTTAGTGTTTATTGATGTAGACATACTACTCAAAACTTTCTCAAAAAGTAAATGGAAACAAGGTACAGCGACTAACTGCTAAGACTAAGAGCCTAGATCCTGTGTTGCATGTTCACTATGATGGCGATTGAAAGTTATAGTCCTAGCTAGTTATCAGTTACAAAAAATGTATGCTATTTTCATGTCCTTATGTATAATGTAGCTTCTTTATTGTGCTTATACATGTGGCATTACCTCCTCCGTAGTAAGCTCCGCGCTCTCCGTTGTCATTGTGATTATGCCCTTCAAATCCAAAATTTGTTTTCTTCTTACCAAATAGCCAGAATACGGATCGTTCTTCCTCTATCCTGTATAGATTCCACGGAAATATCTCAAAACCCGACAGGTCATAGATTCCACACATTTAAAGATGCCAACTAGATTACTAGAAACGGGATAAATAGAACTTATTACAAGAAATCAAAATGAATATGACAACAGATACAGAAATGAAGCTAAAAAGAGAACACCAAAACACTTTCTAAACCTACTATCAACAAATTAGTGTCATCAGGCTATCTTGTTTCACTTCACTTGTGAGAAGGAAAGGATTCAGTTCCTATGTGATTAAAGAAAGAAGAACCCATATTATTTCTTTTTCTTTTATTCCTTTTGTCTCGTATGCGGATAAGACCAATGTTTGGTCTCTAACCGTTGCAAATCCTTAACTTTATCATGAACCAATCACTGATTTTATTTTAAGAGTTAGACCCATCACTCTATATTGAGTCCATATTACCAACATAATGACCAAATCAACCTCCTCAGACTTGAAATTGGCTTGCACCAGCTTCATTACAGTTTTTAGTCAAACTTCAAATTAACACCTGACAAAGTACATCAACCAAATACTGAAGGAATCATCAAGCAGAAGATATCTCCCTAATATGGTAGAATATTTAATACAAGTATTGGTTACATCATTTACAAAATTGGTATAAGAAAAAGACAGATAGAACATATGGAAGAAAAGATCCATATAGGAGATATCAACTACTTAGGAACTTAAGAACGCCTGGAGGACAATTACTGAATGGTTTATGTCTAGTATTATGTTCTTTTGGAGTAAATCTGATATTGTAAGTATGTATAAGAAATGTTAGAACCTTTTGAGCTCTCTGCATACCTAAAGGGGTCTGGTAATTTCTGCACATATCTTCTTATAAAATGCACCAATCAGTGCTTTAGTAAAAAAAAGGTTTATGGAATAAATTTCTGATTCAATCTTGGAGATACTCACAATTTAAGGAACAACTAAAGATTTGAGTTCAAAGCCTTGACAGAATCCACAATATTACAAAGGTACAGAGAAGGTTGACCCCAAAATCTCATTGCTACAGGTTCAATATTCATCCCAATACTTAGTGAATAATCAGAAGTCAACATCACTGATTCAAACAAACCCAGAAAATCACAACAATCACTTCAACCATGACATTCTCTACTAACTTTCAAGCTAATTAAGTTCACTACTTCAAGACTCAGAACTTTATTCCCATAAACAATCACTAATGAAAGAAATAAGCAATACCAAATTTCACCCAGTCAAGGGAAATCTAAGATCCAAAACTATATTAGTCAATCAAACATAAAACCAAGAAAATTCTGCCTATTTGGGCAAGCAAGCATACATTAACAAACCCACAAAAGGCATAAATTATCACTGATTTTTGAATCACTTCAATCACACTATTATCAAAACAATTCAAGATTCAAACTTTAATCAATCACCAAAGAAAGAAATAAGCAATACCCAATTCCCCCATCCAAGCCAAAATCTGTGCTCCAAAACCAAAATGGAGCAAGCTACATACATTAACAAACCCCAAAACACAAATTATCAAAATCACTTCAATCACATCATTATCAAAACACTTCAAGATTCAAACTTTACTCAATCACCAAAGAAAGAAATAAGCAATACCCAATTCCCCTCACCACAGTAGTCAACCAAACATAAAACCCACAAAATTCTGCCAAATGGGGCCAGCATACATACATTACCAAACCCAAAAAAAAAAGCACAAATTATCAAAATCACTTCAATCACACCATTATCAAAAACACTTCAAGATTCAAACTTTATCCTCCTACCAAGTATATCCAAGATCCACAACCGCAATTGTTGATTAAAAGGATAAACCCAAAATTATTTTGTCCATATACATGAGATTTACACTGAAATTAACAGGAAAAAAGAGAGAGATTAAAAGATACCGTATCACGTGGAAGTAACCAAATGTGATTAGAACCCAAAAACTAATCTTCCAGTATATGAGGGTGCACGTAGGCTACAAATCTTGGGGTGGGGTGGGGGTGGGGGTTCACGAAGGTGAGATCAAACTCGATGGAGACCATAGAAAAAGGAAAATAACAAAGGGACAAAATCAAGCAATTTCAATTATTGATAAATTTTAATTATTTTTCATAAATTTTAAAATTATTGACTAGTTTATCTCATTTAATTATAAATTAATGATCAAAATCATAATAGTTATTTGTTTTTTTACTTACCATGATTATCGATATCGAAACTATTATTATCTATGTCGATAGTTCAAATAAAAAAGAGGGGGTAATGAATTACTGTTCAATCGATTTTAAAGTGTGTTTTAATACATTAATTGTGATAGTTTAAGTAAAAGAAAAAGAAACAATTTCTAGTTGGAGTGTAAAGCTCCTAATTATTCATATGTTTTTAACAATTAGCTCTTTAATTATCCACATGGTATGTTAAACTGCGTTGTTATTCTATATTTAAAGTAATATATACTATTTAAAATAGTTCAAATATAATATAAATTTTTTAGTTCGTTAAAAGTTTGACTCGTTTATAGCGTTTCAGTTAACAAAGAATGATACGTATAAACCTTTTCTCAAAAAAAAAAAAAAAACATAGATGAGCCAAACTTTTAACAGATTAACATAAAAGAATCTTTTCTCAAAATTTAATGACATATTTGAGCCTTTTATCCTTAAATAAAACTATTGTTATTCCATTATCATTTTGTTACCCCTCAAAGATATAGGTGAATATACTTTCTTTTTAGTAATGATGTGAATGTACTCACTATTTTCTCATAAAATTATATATATATATATTATTAAAAAAATATTTTTGCGCACCTCAATTAATTTAACGATACTTCCAAAAGAGCTGTTGTTTTATAGATCCAAGCCTTTTGAATTGTTCTACATTGTGGACTAAGGTTTTTTATTGAACCATAAAATTCTTTCACAATAGTAATGAAGACTTACTTCATTTTTATGTTAAAAAACAGAATGAAATTCAAGTGGAGATGAACAAAATGACAGATTTTATTGAAACTATACCATAAATTGCTCATGCCATATTGATCTTTTACAACAGAGAGATGACAATGGGGCGGGGCGGGAGTGTCATGACTATACACTGAGTGGTGCATTATGAGACAATCAATACACAGTTGTCTTTAAACTAAGCTGCAGAAACTTGTGCGCGCAAGTAGACAGCTGCATATACGTGATCAGCATCATCGATGATCCAGCCTACTCGGTAAAACCTTTGCTGTAAAATGATAGAGTTGAACTATACAAGAAGAACACAAGCCTTGACCTGAAAAGGCGGAAATGAATCGAACTGTTACAAAGAAAGCAATTTGCATAGGAAAGACGATCAGTTTAACGAGTTCTAGCAAGTCAGCAAAAAGAAAACTAAATATTTTATGAGTCTGTCAGTGGTGGAGCCATCTTGTCACAAGGGGTATCGATTGATACGACACCCCTGCACTGAAAGATTACACTGTGGAGATAGGTGAAAAAGTACTTTTTTATGTTTATATACCATCTGTTGAATCCCACTGGCTTCTTCGTGTGTATACTTTTCTATGTTCTGACTCCCCTTAGTGAAAACATAGCTCCGTCACGAGCAGGTAAAATTTCTGCAGTATAATTTAGGCAATATGCAATAGAATCTGTCGAATATGTTCATGCATGCAAACAACTTCAATTGGGGGGGGGGGGGGGGGGG